>NW_010433638.1:62180-102002 GCF_000710305.1 Buceros rhinoceros silvestris | reverse complement strand
GAGAAAATGCCTTGGACTTTTCCTGAAGAGACAATGGGATGAAAGAGTTTTATTGCACTTTTGTCTAATAGAAGGTGAATAACAGAGTTACACCAGAAGTTTGAATTGGTATTGAATATGAAAGCTGGGTGTCAGTCCTAATCTGATGTCTTCATCATAAACCAGTCTTTCCTCGTGCTATACAGAGGGGGATAAGCTCTATTCCAAATAACCTCTGGACTCTGCACTCAAATTAAGGAACATAAAGGAGTGAACACCACTGCGTGAGCAGCTGTGGAGTGGCATGAAGATAGATGGTGTCTGGGATGAAACAGTGCTAAAAGAAGAGAAGCAGCAATGTGGGTTTTTTCCATTGCAGTGAGTCACGAAAAGCAGAAATACACACATAAATTGAAGATTTTTTTCATTTTCTCTTTGCCACAAAGAAGCCGTCTCGGCAGCCACACAATTAAAGTAACCTGAGCTCTTCTCATGCACAGGGAATGATTGTTTCTTGCCTGTAGAAGCAAACGCACAGGAGTGTGCATGTGTGCACATACACACTTAAAAACTGTTTTAAAAATGTCCTGTTTGACTTCCTGGCTAGTTCGACAATTCTCTTCAAAAATAGCTCTCATGACTGCAGGCTGGCAGAGCTGTTCCTGCCTTGATTTAACCGGGAAAACTCAATTAGAGTTTGAATCTGTTGCACAGAAATGGAATTGTCTCTTGCAGGCAGAGCTCAGTGACAGCCATGGAGCAGCACGAGTGAGAGGGGTTGGGAGAGGCGGCCACGCCTGTGCTGAGGACAGGTTGTGGGGGCTCTGAGCTAGCTGGGGCAGGGATTTCCCGTGTGCTGTCACTCTGGAAAAGGAACTTCATTGCTCTTCTGCAAACATGTTCAAGGAACTGCTGCTTCTTCCAGGCTTTTGCTCTCCAGACACCTCCGTGCCTGAGGAGCCCTGCTGAGTCTGGGGGTGGCAGGGACCTGGCATTGAGCAGCTCATGGGCACAGAGCAGTGGCTTGGTTTGTAAGAACAATCTCCCTTTGCTTTGCCTCTCCAGCTTTGAACAAATAACCCGTGCTTTCCCAGGCTCTTCCCTCAAGTCTAAGGATGCCAGTTGTGTTTCCTGTAGTCTAGAATTATTTGTTAGGATCTTGGCTACGCTGGAGTTTAGGCACTGGTAAAATGTTCGGTGTTTTGGTGGCAGATTCACTACAGGAGAACCCCTCTTCCTTGTTCCTCCCAGTTTCTCATTGCAGTTCCATTCTCTCTTTGTTGCCTCCACAGCAGACTGTTTCCAGCCATGAAGGGACATACTTCAATACTGCCTTTGCTACTGGGAGCTCTGAGCTGGCCTCTGCATTTTTCTCATCATCGTGCATTGAGATATATGTCTAGAAATCAACGACTCCTCCTCTACCTCTCTTATCTAGCATCTCAGCCTGAGCTTTAGTTTCCATTTGCTCTGTAAGTCATCTGTGTTACACCGCTCCTCATAAATAGCTGCTTCCAGCGTGACTTCTTTCATCTGTGGCTTGTATTTGTGTGCAAGAGGGAAAAAACAGGTCTAATTTATATCAGAACAGCTGGCTGCCTCTGATCTGCCACCTGGAGATGTGGCCAACGGGGAACGTGTGTCTGCAAATGGGCCAGACTTTGCTCCCCCCGTCTCTGCCTGTCTTTGCACTTGTCACCCTGCTGGTAGGGAGGAAACGTACCCCTCAAGCCCACCTGTTGCGACATGCTCGACACTGTTAGTGGATGCTATGGATTGTAAAGAGGATGCACAAGTCCTAGCAGGGCAGCAGGCTCCAGTGATTGTCTTGTGAAACCTGCAGTGCAGACATTCAAGTGTGTTCGTAGGAGCAAAACAGGGAAATGGCTTGTTCATGGGTATGGTGGAGTAGTTGGTAGGCAGGACTCAGGCTTACTCTGATACCCTGGTTATGCCTTTTAGTAACCTGGTTATGAACATTAAATCCTCCAGGACTCCCGTGCTTGGCGGGCCCTGGCTCCCCTGTGCCCGGGTCTGTGATGTCCGGAGGTAGAGCAGCGACTCTTTCACGGGCACCCCCTTGCCGTGGGGAAGGAGCTTGTGTGCCCTTGTGAGGTTGAGAGCTCTGCTGGTGGTGGATGTGCCTCTGGTGGGGTCTCCCAAGCCAGACAGGTCTCAACTGAAGGGTCAGACAAAGTGTGTCCACGGGCAGGATGGGCTCACTAGCCTTTGGGCAACCATCCTAGGAGAAGGACAACTCTGACTCCAAACCCGGGCAGATGGAGCTCGTTTAGCCTTGTAAGGCATCCATCTAAGAGAAGGATACTCTAACCAAACCTACGACCCGAGGACTTCGCTGTCACCGTCCAAGCTCGCTAGGCCCTGGCAGATGAACCTCAGGTGTAAAGGGTGGAGCCAGTTCCGCGCACGCTGGTGCCTCACCTAAAAAATCCACCACGCAGGGCCGAAGGGTGCACTCATCGCTTGCAGTGAGCGTGGGGAAAACCCTTCCCAGATCTTCATTCACAAAGCCAAGCCATGATGATGATGATGATGATGATATGAACATCCAGCTGCAGATGTTTATATGTACTCTATTGCCCTTTGTCCAGGGGAGAAGGGCGATAGTGATCAAACATTTCACTGAGTAACTGTTGATGAAGAACTTGTTGCAGAAGAGATGTTTAAGCCTTCTTTTGGGTGTGTTGTGTGCAGATGAGACCAGGTGGAGATGAATGAGTTTTGACAGCCAGGCTTCAGCCAAAAATCAGGGGAGCCCTGGGTAAGGGTTAGTGCCCTGCACTGAAGTGCAGTTAGAGCCTGTCTGTTCTTTGAGCAAAGGCAGGTTAATATTTTAAAGCTCTTTATCGCAAGCTCCTGCTGCTCTTGCGTGCATGGATGGATGCATGTGTGCAGTCTGAATTGAGGTGGTGTTGCATGTAATCAGGTTACCCTGTCACTGACACGGGACAGTTGAAAAACTCCTGCTGAGGTAGGCCAGTAATATTTGATGAACTGTGACTGTTACTGTAATAGCATTCTCCAAGGAGATACTGCAGGGAGTTTCGGTTTCTGCCTGATTTTTCTTTTTCCCTGTAGGTTGGGATTTTCTTCACAGTCAGTTTCAGAGAGTTTGGAAGAAATGCCATATGAATTCTGATCACATTGTGGTTGTCAAAGGCAAGGCCAGTTAGCAATGCAATAGCCACGTCTGCGTGGTACTGGGGAATTTTCTGGGGAGGACGTTCACAGCAGTGTTACTGGGTGTCCGTGACACTTTTGCAGGAACAGAGAGAAACCCATCAATGCCAAAGCTATGATGTGGCCAGCAGCTACTTGATGTTCTCAGGACTGAGTAAGGTCCTCAGTGATTGTCTGAACTTGTCAGTGAAAAGAGGAGATCCTTCTCACTGGAACAAGTGCTACAGATTCTTGAGACAGGCAGGGTAATTTCCAAGAAACGTGTCCTGAGAAAAAATAGCTGAGCTGTGGTGGCAAAAAAGAGAAGATGAAGAACCACGTCATAACTCAGGCTGTGGCTACTGCAGCAAGAGCCGTGACTGCAGCACCTGGGAGAAACCCTGGGATGGGAGATGGTGGTGGGGATAAGGCAGGCGACCAGGCTTGACAGGAAACTGTTCCCCATCATGCACTGCAGACACCAGCCATGTGGCCAACTCTGCCCGCAGCCAAAGTTTTAATGATCTCAGAAAAACAAGAGCTAAAATAAAACCAGGGCATTGCCTGCTCTGAAATTCTTTAGTAAAAGGTAAATACGACTCAAAAGAGAGGGCAAGCACTTCCAACATGACACGCCTGTAAAGGGCATCACTCCCCAGAGCAGGTCTTCTGTCTGTTCTGCTGCCCCATGCCCGGTCATTTCCCCAGCTAATGCTGTGGAGAGGCATCCCAGTCCTTCAGCAAAGCTGAGTGAAGGGGTGAGGGCAGTTGGAGGCAGGGGAAGGGACATTTCCTTCTCCCAGTAGGCCCATGGGGAGGGGGTGCTGCCAGGCAGTGGTCAGCTGTGAAGGCCGGTTCAGAAGGACTAGGCAGGAAAAATCCCTCGCTGAGAGGAGTGGCATGTGGTGTGCAACTACAGAGCCCTCTTGTGTTGTCTGCTGGGCTGCAGAGCAGCCCGAAGAGCAGTCTTTTCCTTTCACAAGACCAAGGAGGGTAAAAAATAAGCGGCTTAGGTTATATTCCCCCCTTAGG
This sequence comes from Buceros rhinoceros silvestris, assembly GCF_000710305.1. Lineage (NCBI taxonomy): Eukaryota > Metazoa > Chordata > Aves > Bucerotiformes > Bucerotidae > Buceros > Buceros rhinoceros. The sequence continues at coordinate 97,811 of NW_010433638.1, read as the reverse complement.
TGTTTTCAGCTTGTATTTCTAGAAGGCAAGAATGGGAGGAATGAAATGATCCAAGTCCCCCTTATCTGTGGGAGGAGTTACATTCTGGACAGCCTCTGAAGAGCCGTACATCAGGCAGAGGGATTTAGTCTGGAGCTATTCCCGTGGTATTACCTGTTATTAATTGGTTGATTTTCCAGATAATATTATGGCTTCTTGCAGAAACCCAAGCCCAAATAACTTACTGCTTCAGCCAAAAGAAAGCTATAAAAAAATTATTATTCCTAAAAAAATCCCCCTTTTTTTTTTAATAGCTACTTTTTTTTTTTTTTTCCCCAAAAGTTAAGGGGAAAAAACCACCCTTTGGCTGAACTGTGAAATATCTGCAGGCTAAGAGTTCAGGCATCCTTCCTTCACACAATATTAGAGCCACAATGGCCTGTTCCACCCCACGCTTTTTATTCTGACCCGTGTGATCAAAAGGAAAAATGGTTAGTGAAGAAGAAGAAAGAACACAAGTTCCTCACCAGTCACCTTTTTATTTTATAAAATAGGGGTTATATTCACTCTCTTCTGTAGTGCTCTATGCTTTCCTCCAGCTCCTGCAAAACATCTAAGTCTCTGCCCAAGTTTAAGGCTACAAATAATGCTCTTCACTGCAGTTTTTCTCTAAGGGAATCCACCTGAAGCATGGGGCTTTGAGAAGTGGAGGCTGAAGAAATATCAGGGAGCCCCACTCCCGTGGAGTCCCCAGGGAGACAATACTGTCATCCCCTGGCAGTCATACCTCATTGGACAGGTTCCAGAAACCACATCAGATTAAATATTACTTTTTTTTTTCCTCTTTATAATGGCACAGGTATGCTTGTCTCTTTTTTAATGCTTTCAAAGGTGTAAAGTCAGAAAGGACAATTAGATCGTTTTAATTTGCTTGCTGATGGTTTTGTGTAAAATCTTCTATTAACTAGGCATTAATATCCAGCAGATACCACCAGCAAGGACAAAAGATGCCATCAAAGCCAAGAATGCTTTAATCCTACCGTGGGAAGAAAAAAAGGATAGAAAATGCTTACGAAAATATGTCCCGCGCTGCAGAAAAAGGTAAATGTTGTCCTTCCCTCTGTCTGCACTAAATTACAGTGAATCCGAGTGGGGAGAAAATTATTTCCTGCATTCAGATCCAATGGTCTCCAAGACCCTGAGAATACAAACAAGGACCGTATGATTCAATCATCCAAATACAGTGCAAGGGAGGTCTTACTTTCAATCACGTCCATAAATGGCAAACAGAACCGTGTGTCAGAATCTGTTCTCTTCCTATTTATAATCTGTTGAATACACTCTTCTTGTATATGTCTGATATGTTCGTGAGGTTAGGAGGAGATTATGAGAGGTTAGGAAGATGATGTGTGTTTTGGAATTTCCTATCTGCTGAACTGGCTTTTTCTAGTAATTCAAGACGTTGTCAAGTGAAATGAAATCGTTCTGAAGGTGATGCTATGTATGTGTCAGCTGCTATTTGAATAATGTATCCTGCATTTTGGCTGCTTAGGATTGGCTTTTCGTTAGCGATTTATTTTTCCCTACGTTGCTGCCAGCACCATCCTATTTGATCTCAGTGTTGGCAACAGAAATGTAAGAATCATGACCTGTTGTAGCGGTCCCTTTAGTTTGCATTAATGCCATTCTAACCTGAGCTGTTGCACTAGCACCTAACCAAAATATTTGGATTAGAATGATTTTATTTTTTAAAAGATTTTCCCTGCAGAATTTAAGTAAGTTTATGAAAATATTTTTACTCATTGTGGATTTTGGAATAATTGCATTAGTTCAGAACAAAGCTCCTGGGTCTGTTTCTTCCCCATCCCCATCATGTGTTCTTAAAAGGCTGGAAGGTATCTAACTTTGAAAAACAATCGAACCAGCTGTGTGTTACAGCGTGACTTTTGGTATTGCATTGTTTTGCCAAGACAAACAAGGTGCTGCCCAGAATGTTTCCGGGTACAGATTTAGTTAGGCTTTTTGGAAGGAGACAGATCCTTAGCCTAGCCCATGGTGGATACAGTTAATATTTCATCTGTTTGCAGATTCCGTCTCTCATGGTCTTCTTTCAAAGGCACCCCTACTCCTACTGCCTGTAACTGAATTAGCTGTCGGTATTAGGTTCTTAGATTCACCATATGCTCTCAGTCTAAAATTCTTTTTTTGAGATTCATGGTAACACCACCAAGAGCAAGCGAGTGAAAAGCCTATAGAAGTGGTCACAGGGAATCTTCTTGTGCCAGATGGTGTTGCAGCCATCCGGAAAGCTACCAGGTGGGTGTTACAGACACACATTCTTCACCTTTTGAAGTTCAGGAAAATTTAAGAAACTGCTGTGAGATGATCCCTAAAGCCTTACTTCCAGTTGAGAGAAAGAGAGAGGTATAATTTAAACACCTATGCTATGGTTCTCAGATGTGAGGTAACTCTGTGAAAATGGCACAGATTTTCAGAACTTATGCCTGAACGTTAATTTTGCTTCTCTGATCCTACTCATCTCTGTCTCAAGAACGTTCTCATGAATTACTTAAAAAAGCATTACGTGCAAGCTCTCTCTGTTTCATGTTACCCTTGCCAGAAGGTGTCTCACTTGCATGGTCATTGCAGGAACTCTCTAGATTTATTCTCTGTGAGGTATCTTTAGGTGCACTGTATGTTTCTAGTTTGGTTTAGGATGATGTATTAGAGCCAGTCAGGAATATGATTAAGAGAATATATTAACCTAAACTGGGTAATGTGCATGCAAGGCTTGAATAAGCACAGCACATCTCGCAAATGCTAGTTAGCAGCAGAAATATTCTTTCAAGGATTCTGTTGAAAAGAGAGAAAGCCAACAAGGAAAAGGGAGAAAGAGAAAAGGAGGATAAAAAACTGGCTAGTGAGGGGAGAGAAGGTGCTCAACTACTGCAGTGATTGGCAGAGCTGAAGGAGGAGAGAAGATGAGTTTGTGTTTCAGAGAAGTAACAGAGCAATTGGGGAATGCAGTCTGGGTAAGAGAGGAGGAGATGTCTGTGGAGGGAGGAGACCTCTGGTTAGAGGAGATGGTGTAACCAGGAAAGGGGGAACAGATGTCTCAGGCTCCTGTTAAGAGCTCTGCCCGTGGTCATATCCCTGGGTTGTGCTTTTCCCTTACTCAGCTGGATCCCGTGCATGTGAGAAGCTCTCCCAGGGCTGAGCCCTGCCCTGGCAGGAGGCTCTGTAGCTGCAATTACAAATTAATTAACTCAGTTGAGAATGGGAAATATGATGGAATGGAAATGAGGGGGGTGGGGGGAGGGGGAAAGGAGAAAAAAAGCATAGCTAAGAAGATGTCTTAATGAATTTGGCTTTCCTCAGTGAAGGTTTGAAGACATGAAAGATGTTTTCAAGAAAGCAGGAAAGCTTGCTTAAGGAATGGATTATTCAGAGCTTTAAAAGTGCTGATTAGAAATTGTGTATGCTTTAGGTTGTTAAGTATAAAGAGCTCTTAATAACTAAGCTAATAAATTCCTAGGAGTATCACCCTGATATTTTTATTTATGTCTTTGGAAATATGCTAGTTTGCTGCATAAATAGCAGGGCATATTTTGTCTTGGAGCAAATAACACACTAACATTTCTTCAACATACCAAGAAGTGAGATTTCTTTTTCATTTATTTTATTGGCCTTTGTGTTTTGTGTTGTCCACCAGTGAAGTGGACACAAACTTCACCTCTATGATCTTCATGGGGTATCTAGCAGATCTCTGCATCCAAGTAACACATGGAAACTGCCATCACTGATGGGATGTGTCTGTGCTTTTAAATGTGGGTTAATTTAAAATGCTTTAAGATTTAGAACTTTTTAAAAAACCCTCCCCAGTTAACTTGATTCCTCAATTCCAAGTGAAAGCTTTTTCCATCTTCTGTTTCAAAAGCAGGTTAAAGATTGAGTTGCAAATAAGATCTTTTCCTGAGAAGGTGAGAATTCAAAGTGAGTTCCCTTTGTTTGGTGGGCAGAAAGATCTCTTGGAAAAGCTGTTACCAAGCTACTCTTAATGCCTTTCCCTGGAGGCAGGCAGGGCCTGTTTTAACCATACTTATTGATCTGTGTTATGAAAACAGAATAGCATTCATGAGCCTTGCAAACAATAAGCAAAGATAATACGCATACTTAATTCAGTAAGTTTGGGGAGGGCTGTTATATGCTTCTTGGAGCGTAGCTTCAGGAAATCATCTTGTTTACACTGCTTGAGGAGGCTCTGGTAAGGTATTTAATAAAAACAACAATAAAAATAAGGTTCAGCAAACTACCTGGTTTATGCAGCGTGGCAAAACCTCTGGTCTCTGCTGTCATGCACACCGGCTTTGTCTGTCGCTAGACCTACTCTGGCCCTATATCTGCAGCAAGGGAACGAGCTAGTCAAGTGCCCCCCTGCCCTCCTCCTTTCTGTTGAGATGGCAAATACTTTAGGCAGGAGCTGCCTCTGGCTGGCTCTGCACAGTGCCTGCTCAAAAGTGAGGTCTCATTTCAACTGGGCCTCTCAAGCACTGTAGTAGTACAAATAATTTTATGTAATGATTTCATTTTGTTCCCAGTCCCAGGCTTTGTCCAGAAACTCACAGTGGAACTATTAGGCATGTTGAAATTGCTATGAACCTCTTCCCCCAAAAGTGATTTATTTGGCTGAGGGTAATACAGTGTAATTGTACATCAACCTCTGACTATTCTTCTAAGACAGCTCAGCTCCGTTCTCTCTGAAAACTGTCTCAAGATGCATAAAAATTGGACTGCTCTGAAAACACCCACTGTCCCTTCTCCTCTGACTATTCTTCTAAGACAGCTCAGCTCTGTTCTCTCTGAAAACCGTCTCAAGATGCATAAAAATTGGAGTGCTCTGAAAACACCCACTGTCCCTTCCGGCTGGGCTGGTGTTGTAGAGAGCAAAGGCATGTTGCCTAGATGCAGACATTGTATACCTACCTCTAGTACAGACCTCCAGGCACCTCCCCAGCTCCTCAGGGCATTTGCCACATTTTCAGGCTTTGACAGCATGTCATGTTGAAAATGAAAGGCCCTGGTCATGGAAAGTCCCCAGGACACAAGAAACAGTGGCAAAATTGAGTGTGTGTATGTTCGTCTCAGCCTGTTCTGTTTTCCCCAGTTTTAAAACAAAATTTGTCCTCCCCTTTGGAAAGGACTTTGAGCCTTAAGTGTTGGGGAATCATTTGTGTTTGGGTGTAAATGTACTGCACTGAGACAACTGCACCAGGAAAAGCACGGCCAGGTCTTAGAGAGCCCACGTGGCTGATGAACAGCTGAGTGGCTGCAGAGCCTTTCCAAGACCTTTGACTACTGCAAGAGCTGGCTGGTTTTACTGAATTGCCTTTCTGATTATCTGAAGAGAATCTCATTAGAACAACTCCTGCAAAGTCGATGGGGTCTACAGTGTCCAAAGATGCTGCTAGGAGCGTCTCTAGCACAAAGTAAGGGGGAGGAATGTGATCCAGTAACTGTCCAAGGAATAACATTATTTTGAACTACTCTGTGAATGAAACAATGGGGGACCAGCTTTGCCTTGCTGAAGAAAACACATGGGCCTGCAGGAATAATTTGAAAGGGATGAACTTTGAAAAGTATTCTGCAGTGGAGCTAAGAAAGGAAGCCAGCGTTGGGCTGACCATCTTCTTTAAGCTCCTGGCTGTGTTAAAATGTCTTTCATACCTCAGATCTGTGCAATCACTAAACTTCTTTGTCACTGCCCTAACCTGAACCACCACACAGAGCCTATTTTCTTCCATTCAAGTGGTCTGCCCGCAGGAGGGGATGGAGCCATCCCAGCTGGAGCTTAGACTAGCTGCTCCTCTCACCTGGAGCTATCACCACTGCTGCACCACTCTGTGGCCAAAGCCTGGCCTGGGAACTGCCACTGAATGTCACATAGCTGATGTGGCAAACTGGATGCACAGCTTTGCTTCCTGTCTCTTGAGCTTGCTGCCTGATCGAACCACAGAAGCATAAAGCAGAAACGTTTTGTCTTCTTGGAGGCCGTATAGGTTCCATATCCCAGCTGCTGAATGAGGTAATTTTCGGGACCCAGAATGAGTTAATAGCAAATTCATGTTCTCTGCATGTGTATTGGAAACACTAAACAGCTAGTCAGGAGTACCTGGCTGCAGCCAGAAACAATGAAGACAAGCACGACGATGATCAGAAATCTATTAGTGGACAGATGCCCAGTCACTAAATGTAACTAGCAGTCTTAAGTCCTGTAGTTTCAGTGAATTTTAAAGCAGGCCTTTTCAGGGCATCCTCAAACTAATGGCCTCTGACAAGAAAGATCCTCATTTGCTGCAATACCCCGTGCTTGGCATCCTCACCAACCCAGGCATCACCCTGCTTGATGTGCAGCAGGAGTACCTTTTTGCATTATGTGCCCATCAAGATGACCTGACTGTTGCAGTCTAGGCCCACATGTTTGTCCTTCCAGAACATGTGAACAGCCATGATAAAAAATTAACTTTTGAGAAGGGCTCAATAGTGCCTGAAAGATACTAATTTTTGCTTCTTGAGTAATTTTGTACTCAAATCCTTGTACCCTCTTCCTTGCATACAAGACTGCACCTGTGAAGGGACTACTGGGCTTTTGCCCAGTGCTCAGCAAGGGAATTCTGGCACATATGCTCTCTGCTGGCTTCTGTCTCCACCATCACTGAAAGACAAAGGCTGAGTGGTACAGAGAGCAAGAGAGCATCCTTTCTGCCTTTGCCCCAGCCCTGCACTGAGTGAATTTAATGCCCTGCAAAATAGCCTGGTAGTTCTTGGGTTTTACTTCATACAAGCAACTGACAGTGAGTTGGTCCAACAATTGTGTTGGGAATACCACACTAACTCTTTCACCTCCTTCACCTCAACCGGTGTGTCATTTCTTCTTTTTCCTCACCTCCTCCTCCCTCTCCCCCACCCATCCCCCCCCTTTGTGGAGTGGGAGGTTTATCATTCTTGGGATATAGATTTCTGGGGCCATGAAAAGCAGAAGAAAACTTATAAACTGTTATTGGAGGCTCAAAATTCAAAATCTTAATCTTGGTCAAGGAAGGAAGTCTGGGCAATTATTAGTAAGTGCTAGTGATCTGCTCTGTTGAAATTGAGAGCTATCTTACTGGAACAGACTCTTCTTTAAAGCAGGTAAAAATCTACCACCTGAGAAACACTTCACACTGACAGGCATGAGATTTGTGCAGATTGGTAGAATCTGTCCATGTTTTCCCTGGTGTTTTTCTAGAGTGCAAGCATTTGTTCTGCTTCTGCTTGTTAGTCCCTTGTAGTGCCACTTTGACAGGCTAAATTAGGTGTCAGTAATAATACACTTTGTAAATGCAATCATTTTGTCTGTACGGAAATTCTCCATGCTCAGGCTGTGATTGTTTTCCATGTCTATTCACTGCATGTAATTACATAATAATCTTCTAGAAATAAACACAAAATAGCGGCTAGATCTTAAACTGCGTCATTTCTCAGTCGTTACTCATGGGGTGTGACTGGCCAGCTACTCCACAGGACAGTAAGTCTGCTATTCAGTCAAGTAATAGAAATATTTAATACGGAGGATAAGGAATGGCAATTGGCAATACAGTCTATTTAGAGCTGATCTCTTTATTTAGCAGAGCTGATCATAAAGTGCAGGCAATGAGATTTTTTGCAAATATTTGCCGAACTGCTGGGTTTCTTTAGATATGATCTTCAATGTGACGCCCCAGTCCTCTGTACTGTCCATGTACCCAAGTTAGGGGGCAAATTCAGCTCAAGGTCTTTTCTCCTGTTTATGTGAGCTTTGGGTGAGATACTTGGCATGTTTCAGATTAGAGCCATCATGCGACTCAAAGGTCTAGGGCTTGAGCTTGAGCACGAGTTCAAGTGGCAAATGGGTGTCAGGTGAGATTTTAAAATCAAAATGGACCTGTAAATTCTTTATAACATTGACCACAGAATTTCTTTTGATTACTCCTGTTTGAAGTCCATCAGATCATGTTGTCATCAAAGCAGATCTTCTAGATCTGCTCCTGCATTAACCGGAAAGTACCAAGAGGCAGAGACCCCACCAATTTCTCTTGCTGATCGCTCTTATCGCAGGTCACCCTTACTGCTAAGTAACTGTGTTTATTTTACCGATGAGATAATGGAGAACTACCAGAAAACAGAACAATATGTGATCCATACTTGTAGCTTGCAAGAAGCACACCCTCTTCTTTTTACCATGGAAAAGATGATGTTTCCTACTTCAGCAGATGTTTTGTACGAAGATGAGGAATATACCCCTGTTCCTAACCAAAGTCCTCTTTCTGGTTAGATTTTCTTGTAGCGGAGAGGGCAAAAGGTGGAAGCAATCACTGTGTGCTGAGACTTTTCTGGGTCATTTCAGGGAGAAATGCCGTGTAAGAGGACCATGTGCTTTTCATCAACAACTTTCATAGGAAAGCATTCTCTCTCTTTGTGCTCGATATTCTTTGAATTTAGAAATTCATACACAGAATTCAGAATATTCTAAACTACTAGATTTTATCTGTTTTCTTCTTCTTTTAAACCTTGTAAAAAAAACATGCTCTATCTTTTTCTGTGTTCTTGGTGCGTTTTTTGTTTTATGTTTTTCTTTAAAACCAAATTCAATACTGCAGGGAAATGGAAATAAGGCAGGAATGATATTTTTTTTTCTCGTATTTTGTAATGACTTGTTCTAAAGTTTGCTGCTTATGAGACCATGTGAAAATATTCCATATGAATGGGAGTTCTGTAGAAATAACGGACTTAAATCTGTCTAGTGGGCTGCTGCCTGAAGGGAGAGAAAGTCTTATTGTGGCTTCTCAGTGGTGGCTGCATTCTCAATAATGAAACATGAAGAACAATTTTCTTACCTTGCATTTATACAAACCTTAATAGTAGAAAAATGAGAAACTTAAGAAAACTTCCCAAACAAGACTTCTAGCCATTCTTCAAACCTCCCAGGCATCAAAGAGCTTTGCAGATCAATGCCATTATTACCTGAATGAAAGGACTGTAGAAAGCCATCAGATATAGAGGGGGTCTATGGTTTGTGGCAGATCTTATTGGAAATGAGCATCCCTTATCCCTGCATGACTTCCTATGCTTTTCAAAGGGCATAGTTTGAGAGGTGTTTGGGATTCAGCATTTATGATGGAATCTGTAACAAAACTCAGCACGGGAACTGCAGGAAGGCATTTAAGTAGTTTGAGTGAGAGTCAGAAACTGGTTTAAAAAGCATTTCCTGAAGGTACAATCACTTCTGGCACCAGAGTAGAAACACTTACGCATATTTCTGCACCCTGGGGCAGTTTTCAAGAATGTAGCTAATGTTAAATCTGAACTCAAAGGGCTTTAATTTTTCTGTTTGATGGGGAGCACTCATTATGCAAATAAGATAGCCTTTGGGCAGCTGTCTATTTTCCAAAGTTTTTGAAATTTTTTTGGAAGGATGTTAGTTTAAAATGGAAATTTCCACACTGAAGTTACCCAATTTAGTCACAGCTTTTTAGTGTGCTTGGAAAACGTGACGTGGAACACAATCAGATACAAGCATGATTGGTAAAACTCCATCCTGGCAGAAAAGGAGCCTTGTTTCAAGTCAGCACTGTCAGCACTGTAACTCCTCCCAGACAGGCAAATTGCCGCAACCTCCACATGTCCTTGACCTCATGGCACAGCTAAAACCTCTGTGCTTATCTCCATAGCTGGCCTGCAGTGGCCTTCTGCCTGACCTACCTCCACACTAGGTTTTTGGGGCAGAGACAGTTTGGGGGAGGGTGTCCTCAGTATTATGAGGGTAGCTAATCACTCTGTACTCTGCCTTACAGTACTCTTTGTGTTCTCCTGGCACTTGATGTTGTAGGAGAGACCTCAATCCAGTCTTCCTGGCCAGCGTTTCCCATGTGTCAGTGCCATGGGGTGCTGTGAGAGACATGGCCTTGAGGAGTAGATGGACATTTTTCACCTATGTTGTCCTCCAGTTTTCCCATCTGGTGGATTCCACAGCCTTCCTTTCTGTGCATCCAGATGGTCTTTGTGTGATTACATTGGGTAAGCAAGAACCTTATTCATCCCTATCAAAGTCAAAGAATTAGGAGAATCTGAGGGCATATCCTGAGTTTGTATAACTCACCAAAGCCTTTTCTTCTTCTTTTCTTCTGCCGATACTCTTCTTCTTCCAGCACTGCAGTCTCAAAAATCTTATGGAGGATTCAGGGTTTTTTTAACCCCATCAGCACTTCTCAGTCTAGGGGCCTTTGAGAACCAGGTTTTAACCTCTGGGGGAATGGCAGACCATAAGAAGCATGAAAAATTGAAATCCAAGAAAAACAACTCAGTAACTGATTTTAACTCTTTCCCCATTGATTGTCTCAGAACGTGAAGTCAAGCTCCTGGACATTAATCTCCAGGAGCTTAGTGAGGGTCCAGAGCCACCCCTCTCTGGGAGCAGCGGAGGAAAAGAACCAGCCTCCCTTCTACAGTGCTTCTTGTTTAGATGAAATAGTAAATTATCTGAATTGATACCTGTGATACACCCAGATATTTCCTTCCCACTCCTCCTTACCAATAGCCATCATTTCTCATGCTGGGCCACTGGTAAAACGTCTGCTTCCCAACATCCAAAATGGATTTGTCTCGCAGTGTTAGGGAGAGCTTTCCCTGCTGAGTTTGGCTTGCTTAATTGACAGTTTGCAAAATGCTTTGGACCCATATGGAGGGAAAACCTTCCTGAAACGGAGCTCGTTATCCTAACAATGCAAACCGATCTGGGTGAGCAAGGGCTGGGGGACCAAACTTCATCCATAAGGAAGATGAGTGACAGAAGATGGGCAGCTCGCTGAGGGGAAAGCAGATGCCTCTGCTAGGTTGAGTGGGAGATTGGGTCTCCTGGGCAGGGAAGCAATAGCAGTGCAAGTGCTGAGCCTGACAGGGAAAGTTAGTGGAAGAGCTTTCCGATGTTGCTGGGCACAGCTGTAGCACAGTGCTTTGCCGTGCTTGAAGAGTTAGTGTTGCTGAGCTTGCAGCTGGAGGTGGAGACCTGCAGAGCCAGGCAGGGAAAGTTGTACACAGTGAACTCTGCTTTTCATCCATCTTTGTAAAATGAGAGCAGTGCATGGCACCCGGACTCCAGGCTTCCAGAAGTTTGGTTTGCTCTCCCTCCTTTGCAAGCACTCGGCTTGTCATATGCTTCTCATGATTGTGTCTAAGGGTGGTCAAAGCCATTAACTTCCACTTGTCTCTCTTTAATTGCTGTGCAGAGGAATATTGGAGCAGCGCCCTCAGACGTGTGCCAGGCAGCTCCCAGGGTAATGGTCCATAGCATTTTCTTCACCGTTGTGGCTACTTTCTGCTTCGGCTGAGCACTACTCTGCTGTGCCACTTCCTGCTTAAAGATTCCCACTCCACCCACCCCCCTACCTTTTTTTAATGCCATAAACAACCTGAGTACAGTGGTCAAAGAGGCTTTCTGAGTCAGCAAGCATATTTTGGAAGGATGTGCTGTTGTTATTAGCTTATCAGAAAATCATATATCCCATGGGCATTTCAATCTGCTGCACAGGACAAAGTGAGCTATAGGGAAGGCTGCTGAGGCAGTTGTGACTGGGTGAACCAAAGCTGACTGCTCCATACAGTGGATGTTTTCTCTCTGACATCTGGATCTTGTTTGATACAGTTGTAGGACCCTTTGAAACCCAGAGTTTTATTTTTCTAACACTTGGAAAAAATAGACCCTGAAGGAGGGACAACAAGGAAACTAAATCAAAACATATTTTCCCAAAATACGCATAAACTTCCCCTTCCAGTAAGAAAATACCCTAAGGACATTGGATCTCACCACTAAATCCAAGTCTTTGGAAACAGCCTGCATAAAACAAACAGGGAAAGAAGTAAACCCTGCCATCTTGCCAAGGTCAGCCACGTGCTTCTGATGTCTTCGTTCTCGGAGGGAATGCTGGAGTACCCGGGAGGATCCATGTTCCCGCAACATTTCAGGAACACACCAGGAGACAGAGAGCAAGGGCTGTTTTTCTAGGTCTTGTTTAGGACGACCGAGTGCCACCCAACCTGCTGTTTCTACAGCTGAACAGGTGAAAATCCTACCCAAGCTGGCTCTTTGTTTTTGTCTAAACAAGGATGGAGGGGGTGGGGTGGGGTGTTTTCTGAGCTGGGGTTCATTATTATGCCTGATCAAATGAAAACAATGCTCTGCTTTCCCTTTTTTCAAAGCACACTACAGGCCTCCTTCACTCTCCCTGCAATTTTATTCTCAGGGAATACCACTGACTTTTTAGGCAATTTCTTGGTGTCATCGCAGAATCCTATAGTTATGCTGCCAGTTTAGACATGAAAGGGACAAGTACTGACGAGTAAGGTGCCGTATACAGCATGGTTACATCTATTATTTTAGGACTGGGCTGGTATTTTCTCTTACTTTTATTTTGAAAATGAGTTGACATGCTGCTGACATTGGTGACCAGACATCACAGAAACATGACCCAAGTGTCACTGCCAATCCATAGCCTGCCCAGGGGAGTTGGGTTCTGTCTGAATACAAAAAAGCCTGGAAGAGCATTCATAGACACAAAGACTCCATTTGAAGAGACAGAAGAGATGTCCAAGAACTACTTTTATGATTATTATTTTGAAAAGATCCAGGTGCTTGATTAAAGACCCAGCTGCTGACGTTTCAAAAGCCGCAGAAGTGTCCTGACTCATCCAGAAAGTACAATGAAAGGGAGAAGAAGAAAGGATACCAGAGAAGTGACTTCTTCCTTTATGCCAAGAAAGCATCCTGGTGTGATGGCTTCTACAAGGTTTTTGGAAAAGGTTCACTGAAGAGGTGAGGTGGATGGTAGTACCATAGGAGGAGACACAGACCTTGTGTCCCTTTCCTGGGACTTTACAGAACCCAAGAACAATTGCACAGAGATACTCAGTGACATTTGACATGCTCTTTTATCACTCCTTGGAGAGTCATAGACATACATGGGGTACCTGGGGTCACATTTCTCTCTGACAGATGAATTAAACCTATGACAGCTAGATAGGAGTTGCACAAATTCAATTTTCCAGGTAGCAACACCCATGGTGCCGAGACCTTATGGAGTGTTTCATGCATGATAACAACACATAGGTCTTCTATTGCTCCCTGTGCAACAATGACAGCACTGTGGGCGGGAAATATGGGCAGTTACCTCAGCTGAAAGTCAGAGCCATGCTTCGAAGTGGGATGCAGATGGGAAAGCCCGCTTCACAGAGGGCAGGAATGAAACCCCATAACTTGACTGATAAAGGGAGTCAAGCTCCTGCTCCAGTGCAGTATGATACGGAGGTGCAGTACATGACATAGTTGGGCAATCTTAGCATCTGCCAGCTGGAGCCATCTGGTAGGTATTTTCCTGTCTGACTCTGCTGCTCTTCCAAGTGTTCTCACAGAACTCTTTGAAAGTACTGAACTGGCAAATTCTGCTTCCTTGGGTGTTTGTCACTGTCTCCACACAGATTTGAGAAGACTATAACTGCTGCGGGATGGGCCCATTTGCTGTGGAGCAGGTACCACTCCCAGGCAGCTGGGATGAGTTGCTTATATACTGTGAAGGTTTATATCCTTTGCCAGGAAATGTCAATTGGTCCTTGATTAGTTAAACTAAAAATTCAGTAGAAAATTCAGCAAAGAAAATAAAATACTATTTGATGAGTAATTTGAACATCAGTTGTAATAAAATGTACCACATTTAAAATGAAAATTCAGCTTCTTTCATCCATTTGCTATGTCTCAATTTTTCAAATTTTCACAACTATAGATCTATACTAAAAACCAACTTAATACATTTGAAAGTCCAGAGAAAGATTTTAAGCTGAAAATTTAAAATAATTTCACTTAAATTACTTGATTTATAGCCGAGTTCACGGTACTACCTCAGTTGCCATTTCCTTTTAAGGTGTATTTGCTACATGCCATTCCAAGAGACCTTTAAAAAGATAAAAATGTTTTAATCTCTTCTTTTTCTGTTTCCAGGCAGAATTTAGTGTTTATGCTAAATTGCTGGCAGTTTGGATAAAGTAGGTATGAATTCAAATTGTCATTAGCTTTCAGAATCCAGCCAAAATCTGTGTAAACAACATCATTTAAACATAATATGCTCAAATCCCATTGCTGTACATAAGTTGAGCCACTAGTACATGGGCCAAAAGTGAGGTAAAATGTAATCACTGAAGTCAATTGAACTTTGGCTAATTTGCTTTAGATATTATCTGGCCTGTTTTTCTCTTTAGCACTGTATCGTATATTGTCCTGCTTTCTTCTCCATGACACTTCTCACAGTGGCCTCCTTTGCAAAAAAACCCGAGGTTTTTTCTGCATCCTCTTTGGTCATAATCTCTACAGTAATTGTTAATAGTGTCAGGATGAACTCATGATTCTTTTCATCATTAGAAAGCCATAAAAGCTGCACCCCCATCGCCTTTGCTCCCCTTTCTTTTTTCCCCCCTTTCAAAAGGGCTTTAAATAGAAGCTGTGGCTAACCCAACACTGGGCAAATATTAAACAACACACAGCAGAAAAATGCAGTGACCTGGGTGGTGTTTGCAGTTCAGGAGCTGAAAAAATGCATTCATGCTTTGTGGAAGATTAAGTGCTCGATCCTGTTTTCATGGTGTTCGTGGGAGTTCTGCCACTATTCAACAAGGGATGGATCAGGTGCTTAAGATAATTGGTGAAATGGCTCAGCCAAGGACTGTAACATTCAATAACAAAAGCTCACATATACTCTGGCCAAAACAAACTCAAAATAAAAAAACCCCACACCTGTCTTTGGTGGCTAAGCCAGGTGTAAGACCCTGCTTGGGAACTGGAGCCATTGTGTGTAAATGATTGAGCAGGTCAGTAGAGAGGGTGCACAATGACAATTTCCTCAGGAATGTTTGATGAAACCTTCATGTTTTGCTGCACGGAATAGACTGATCTACGAAGATACTGGTAACACAAGAAGGAGACTGGTGAGGGCAAGGGACTTAACATGGATCTCGAATCATGTTCTAGAGATCAGGGCTCCATCTGCAGAGGAAAGCTTGTCTGCCCCTGCTATATTGGCAGGAATGGTTTTTTACCTGAATTAGTTTTTTGACAAATGATGTTTCTGATGTGATGCCCTATGTATTGATCTGAAAAGACATTGTAGTGAGGTGGGTGTCAGTCTCTTCTCCCAAGTAACAAGTGATAGGACAAGAGGAAACAGGCTCAAGTTGCACCAGGGGAGGTTTAGTTTAGATATTAGGAAAAACTTTCTTCACTGAAAGGGTTGTGAAGCATTTGAACAGGCTGCCCAGGCAAGTGGTTGTGTCACCATCCCTGGAGTTTTTTAAAAGACATGTAGTTGTGGTACTTAGGGACGTGGTTTAGTGGTGGTCTTGGTAATGTTAAGTTAACAATTACACTCTATGATGTTTAGGCTGTTTTCCAAAGTAAGTGATTCTATGAATCTGTGACCAAACAGCTGGTCTGACTCAAGCTAAGGGGAGGCACAAGGGTAGGAAAGAGCAGCCATAAAGGTTTTGAGGGACAGCTTAAAATGGCTTAGACAGCATTGTCCTCAAAGCTATAGTGAGGACTGGACAACTGAAATGACCCTGAGACATCTCTCAGTGTATTCCCCGCCACTCCCAAAGTAGGGTTAGTTGTACCTTCCAAGAGATGGTTTCAGAAACGCCCATGAACAGCTAGTTGAGGCCATCTCCTCATGAGCAAACTGGAATTGGATCCACAGCCCAGCAACTCAGGGGTGATCTTTTGCAGGGAAAGGCCAAGAGTCTCTGGAGACGATACCTCAAAGGTTAGAGAAAAGCTTGTGCTCACCTCGCTGGCTGACTTTATTTGCTTAGACTTCTAACTGGTTGTTTGCAGATCTGTGAGGTCTATTTCCAAAGGGACAATCAGACATAAAATAAGTTACCTCACAAATCCACATATACCAGCTCAGCAGCCTACTGCTTTTTTATCTACAGCAAACTTTCAAGTGAGAATTTGAAAGCCCCTTCTCTAAGTGCTTGGATCTCAGCTATCACAGTGAGCCGACGTGCCATGACCTCTGGTCTGTGGTGGGACTTCCATGTCAGTACTGCCAGAGTATTGCACTTAGCACTGTTCATACGCCTCCATGGACCACAATGACCGTAGGATGACGCGCTCTGCCTATCTAATCCATAAATGCACAGCAGAAAACTCTCTGGGGAAGAGGAAGGATTGAAAAGTTGAAAATCAGTCTCTTTTATAGTTATTTTCTGGCTGGTAAACTGGACAAATACTTTTCAGCGTATCGTTCCCAAAACAAGCAAAACATGCAAACAATGAAAAAACAATACACCATTTTCTTCAGAAACATTATCTGTCTCATATCTCCCTTCTGTCCTGTGCTCCATTTTGACACCAGTTCCTGATGCAAACAGTTGCTTAAAGTTGTCTCCGCCAGTTTTGTGAAAGGTTGCAAAATCAACAGCTGATCTGAACATCCCTCCTTCTGTCTGTTAGATTCCACCTGGCTTTATGAGATCTCTCAGTCCTACAGAGACAAGAAGGGGTTAAGACCACTTCAGTCTCATCTGTTCCTTCCTGTTGGTTTTCCTCATCTAAACCAGGGAAAGTCAGATCCTTGTGGGAGATGATTAGCAAGCACCAGCATTTGTCAGGTAATGTCTGCTGCGTGCTGTGACAGCAAATGCTCCTGTATTTCCTCAAGGTGTTTGTATACTGTAATGTCATTGCTGTATACTGTACATTGTTCGTATACTGTAGTGTCATAAGGAAGAATGTGTTTGCTGAGAAACCTTGGCATGCTATTTGAGTTCTCAAATTTCCTTCTCTCTAAGCTCCACACTTCTCATGAAGAGCCCAACAGGAAGGGGAGCAGCAGCTGTGTGGAGGAGGAGCATTATAGGAGTCTTGTTATACTGCTTTCAACAAGTGCCATCCATCTCGACAGAGATGGTTGTGTATTAATATCCCATGTTCAGACTCTGTTGGATGTTACTTTGGTCCATGGTGTGTCAGCCATGGCTATACAGTGTGGCACCTAGTGTCTGGATTGCTTTTTCTCAGTGGGTTTAGTTGTGTGCCAGCTTTGCTCCCAAACTGACTTGCCATAAGGTTAAGTGTGTACCGGGGTGAGCAGGAAGAGCCAAGAACAGCTTCTGGCAGGTAATATAAGCTGTAAGATTGGTTTAGGTTTACCAGGGTCCCGCGTCAGTAGGTTAGCCTGCATTGAAGTAGGTTACCGCTATGAAAACGCCCAGTACCTAGGGGACAGATCAGTGGCTAACAGGCCTTTTGTGACTCAGCGCGCTTATGTTCTGTATGTGTTTGTGCTGAAAGTCCAGATGCCACAATACTTTGCCACGTGAGAGAGCATGTAATGAACATTTTTAGCAGTGTAAAAATACAACAGCAGCCCATCATTAATAACTAGAAAATGGGAATTTTTCCATCTGTACTTAGCTTTAAGTGAAAGAAGTAACTTAAATGGAAATACAGTTGTTGCACAGGCTACTAGACACACTGAATGACAGCTCCTGCTTCTTAACATATAAAAGACTAACTGATTTCTGTGGGAAGGAGAAAACTGTCAGATTTTGTACAGTACAGCAGGAAGTACTGCATGGATGTTATTAATGAAGTTAAAGAGCAGAAAGTATAAAAACCTAACCTTGCTCGGAAAAAAGGAACCTAGAATCCTAACGTGTGGGAGATAAAGGCAGAAAAAAGGTATCATTCTAGTAAAAAATAGAACTTTCTTATGAGCTGCAGAATTACTGGTTACAGTTTTGTTTCTCATTAAGTACAAGTAGTTTTTTTCATTACTTTTTTCATTTCCCTCTTGAGTTGGAAGCAAAACTGCTTTGTGGCCAAACCAAATTCACAGCACAGTGATTAAGTGTCATAGTGGCCTTGTTGCTAAGCATCTTGTGGGGGAGAACTGACAAGTGTTTTGAGCAATCAAAGACAGGACATGGCTGGCTCAAGAGTATAGAAACAAATCTTGAACTGTTCCAGTGCTGTATCATGTGAATTCATTTCCAGGGCAGTTCTGCAGCAGTGTGACTGGGTTGTGAAAGATACCAAGTGCTCTCTCAAAAGGCTGCCTTTAGCAGCAGAAATCCTTCTGAGCTCAGTGTCTAGAAGGAAGAGACCATTAGACATCACTGCCCATCTGATGAATGTTTTATAAGGAGCTGAGCAGTGTGGAGAAAAGTGTGCCCAGATGACAGAAGGACCCAGCGCAAGTGATAAAAATGTCTGTTGGTCTTGACAGGGAGGTCAGGAATGGAAAAGCTCCTAAGGTTCACCCAGAGCTGAGGTGGTTAGGATATCGTGGCTGGTAGCACATTGCTAATTGATGCAAATATATGAAGCTTATAACACTGCTTCTTCTTTGGGCAGTGTTTTTCATTTTTCACGTTTGCCAGTTGGATGTTCCTTGAAAATTACATTTGCTTGGAAAGAAAATACAGTAAATGCTGGTAAAAATTGACAGCAATGTAATAAGGTTTTGTGAAAGGGAATGTAAAGAATTTCTAATAACTGACTTTTGTAAATCTGAGCCTTTTCCTTCCTGGTAGCTGCCAGCAACTTAGGATAGAGAGAATGTCTACAGGAACAGAACTTAGGCAGTAAAGCTGTCACAGCAAGGACTTTGGATAGGCAGAAATTATTCTTCTTTATTAAACTTAGTGATATTTAAACTTAGTGATAAACACAGAACCTAAAAGAAAAGCACAAACCTTAAAGGGCACAGAAAATAGTATCTGCATTTTCCCTTTCACAAAGGAGAGTTACAAGGTTAAAAAAAAAAATCCTACTGGAGATATCCTTGAAGCAAACTGTACTCGTGTCACCTGTAGGTCCTTCTTCCTCCCATTGAGATGGGGACTTAATGTTCCAGGAATTTTAGGAATGTACCAAAACCCAGTGTCTTTGTCAAGACCTTCTAGAATAAATTTCTCAATTAATTAGTACAATTATACACACCTGAGCCCACGATTAGATGTCCAAACTATTACTTGTGCTTAAAGCAAAACACACACTTGAATACTTATTAAGCATGGATCTAAAACTCAAAATGGACCAAAGGAGGAATATCTGGAGAGATGCTGGGGACATCTATTACATATATTAAGCTATTCCCCATATTTCTGACTTGAAGATAAATGATTTCTAAGAGTGCAGTGCATTTAGGTGGCTCCCTCCATGGTATCAGTGTCATATTTGCAGTGGCTCTGCTTATCCAACAACCCCAAGTAGTGTCAGGATGGTAGTGAATGTAGGAACTTTAATGACACTGAATCTTGATAAACTTTACACTCAAGAGAGCTAACGGGGAATAGATGTCTACTTCATGAGAAGCTCTGACATTTTCACATCTTTTTGTCTTGAATATTTCATCAAGAGCAGCATCTTTTAAAATATATTATTTTGGATCTCAGCTTTTTAAATATTATCTCTAAGTTTACATTTTGCGTAATTTGGTTGATTATTGTACAAGATGTTCCCTGATCCATTTTTGATGCTCCATTTTACTGAAATTTATGTGTTCCCATGAAAGAAATTTAATCTGTCACATTTTCTTACAGAAAGACGTGGTTCCTTAGAAGATCTTTAACTTGCTTTAGTCTTCAGCATACAAATGTGATTACTCAATAAAGCAATCCAAAAGATGGCTCTTTGTAATGCCAGCAAAGCTGTTAAGTGGTGTATGTGTTGCAATTGCAATCAAGCAGAGCAACAGGATGAGAGGAAATGCCTTCAAGCTGTGCCAGGGGAGGTTTAGGTTGGATATACGAAAAATTTATTTACCAAAAGGGTTGTAAAGCTCTGGAACAGGCTGCCCGAGGAAGTGGTGGAGTCGCCATTGCTGGAGGGGTTTAAAAGATGTGGATGTGGTGCTTAGTGACACGGTTTAGTGGTGACTTGGCTGTGCTGGGTTAATGCTGAACTCTCTGATCTTAGAAGTCTCTTCCAACCAAAACCAGTTCTTTGATTCTATGAAATGAACTGGGAAATAATATGGGCAATTACTTGCACAAAGTTGAAATCCATTGATTTTCCACTACATGTTCCTTGTTACAGGATCCAGAGCACGTTGGGTTCAGTGAATACAGTCCCCATGGACTTTATATGTTTTAAAAACTCTCAACCCTTCCCTCCCCTCCCAACAAACAATCATAATTCCTTTCCCATTGTTGTCTTTTGGCTCAAGAGTGTGTCTCTGTCAGTGGTGTGGCAAATAAGGCAATCAGAAAATTTCTGGCAAGTTGCTTTTAAAAATGCATAAAGTGTTTCTAATTTGCATTTGACAAGCACAGGCATGTGAAATCCAGAATTTCACATTAACCTCTGAGAACTGTAAGCTGCTTGGCCAAGAATTGGCTTTGACATGAAAAAACTGCTTGTAGAGAGCCTGGAGTTCATACCAGATTTAATGCTAGTTGGGTGCACAGCTTCTTAAGTGTGTTTTCCAGCAGAGATGGACTCTAGTGAAGTCTGTATTGGTCTCCTTTTGTACCAGTAAGAGTGAAAAAGAACAGATGGATTGACTTTTAGCTGACGTCCCTAGACAAAGTGCCTGAGTGCACCAATTCTCTTCTTTCTGCCCAGAAAATTCCTTCTGCAAAGAGTTTGGTATCTAAGCATCATTACATGCTGTGTCTTCTTGTTAATTTCTGAGCTCCTCTGTTGTACTTTTTGCTAATTTTTGTTTCTTCTCTACACCAGCAAACTGATTATAGTCGGGACCTTTTATTCATGTGCAGCACTGAGCACCTTCCTTTTTTTTTTAATTTTAGCAATGATTAACATTTGCATCATGTTTATAATAATAAGTTTTATTTCTTTTCTGTTTGCTTGGGAAGAGCATCAGGGAAGGTAAGGACAGAATGAAGTCATATGTTGGTAGGAATAGTGTTCACCTTTAGAAGACATGCAAAGATAGAGAAACAATACAGAAAATGCTTATAAATAAATAAATAAACAAAGCAGCACACTGTCTTTTCCCATTGCTCTTCAAAATTTATTACAAGTCAGTCAAGAAGCTTGTTGCCGAGAAGAAAGTTTCTTGGTTAATTCCTTGGTCAGTACAAAAACAGACCCATCTATTTCTGCAGAAATGATGGCTACAGATGTACAAGCAAGGGTCAGGGAGGTCTGCCTAGCTCTGTTTACTGTCTCTGACCAGGGCCAGGGAAAGATGCTTAGGAATCATTTTAACAACAGTGCTTATAATGACTGATGCAGCTCTAGGAATAATCTTATTTCTTTTACTATCTAGAGAGACCGTGGGTCATTCACCCTCTCTGTGTATGGAAGTCATCCATTGTTCTCAGCCATTTCTGTCCATTTCCTAGGACTACTGCTCAGTCTCTGAAAGCACCAGAGAGTCTATTAAAGTCAGTGAAGAGGAACTAGTGAATTCACTCTTTGGATCCAGCTTACTTTTATGCAATGAAATTGAAAGGTACACTTGATTTTCGGAAAGGTGATTAACTCCAATCAGGTAGATAAGTGAACCTATTAAATCAACAAACTATCGCATGTCCCCAAGTGCCGGTATGAATCAAGACCTATAATTTAAAAGTTTTTAATTATGACTTTTTACATTTCTGGTTTAGTTAGTCTAGAAAATATACAACTATTAATGGGCACTAGTCAAGTGCCCATAAAAATGTGTTAATGCACCTGAGAGTGATAAATCTTCTTTAAATTAATAGAGGCTTCCAACCAAGGATCGCATGTTCTGGAGACCTTTTGATAAATGTTCTTCCTATTATTTCCAATAAACTTTGATATATGAAACTGGATAATTTATTCCCAGTAATTTATCTTGTTCTCCTGCGTATCAGCTCCTCTCCATATTTTCTTCCTAGAGAAACACAGTGGTGGTTAGATCAGCATCAGTAACAACACCCGTAATAAGAATCAGCTGGAAGATAGCATGTTGATTCAAATTAATAACATAGCAGCTGCTTGGTTAGATTAGAAAAACAATGGTAAAGAAACACACATTGTGTCTTTTGTACTGTGGAAATTCTGTACATCTCTCCTACGAATAATTTCATTTTGTCTATTGTTCACACAATGCTTCACTATGTTGCTAAGGGGAGGACTGGGTCAAATATTGTATGTGCTCTGCATATCAAGAACAAAAGAGCAAGTTCTGGATGCATGGATTTCATTTGGGGTTTCTGCTGCATGAAACGTGGATTAGAAAGCTATTCAGGGCAGAGATAAATCTGTCTTTATTGTTTAGATAGGTTTTCAGAAGTTTGTAGGTTTTTGCATTATGTTATTCATCCATTACCCTGGTTTGAGTCAGAACAGAACTCATTCTGTTCAGCAATTTCACTTTTCAGCTCAGTCTCTTCTATCTAACTGCACTTTCTGAAGATAATGGCATAATTTTGCAGACAGTGTCTGCTTGGAGAAGTGACAACGCTTGATGTTCCTATCAGAGATTAGTGTGCAGAAAGATTCTTGCTTATACTTGCTCCTGTGCAGACCAAGGTCAGTGCTAAATCCGTGTCCCACAGTGGGGGTGCAGTAAGTGAGAGGCTGCACCTGTGGGGAGGAGCGGACAGGACAGGTGATCTACACTGACCAACAAGGTGTTCCATCCCATATACATTATATTTGTTATAAAGCTGAGGGATCACAAGTGTCAAGCTCTCTTCTTCAATGGCCGGTGTCAGAGGAGGACTCTGCCTGTTCTGCCTTTGATCCCAACACATGCATCCCTGAATCCAGTTCCAGAATCCAGCTCCTGAATCTGGTTCCCATCTGCCACTGAGTTCAGTCTGGGCCTTCCCCACTGTCTGTCCCACAGCATCAGTGGTGACGGTGATGTGATTGTCATCAAGGGGTTTGGGTTTGGTATTGGTTTTGTATATATACAACTTTATTATTATTATCTTCATTAAAGTGGTTTTAGTTTTCTTTTCCAATCCATAAGTCTCTCTTCCTTGCTATTTCCTTTTTCTTCCCCTTTGGGAAGGGAGAGGTATTAATAGAGAGCATCTGTCATTTGCCTAGCGGCCAGCCCAGCCCTAGCTCATGACATGCATCCATGCATCCATGCATCCATCCATCCAATGATCTGCCTGCTGATTAAAGAAAATTTTCTGGCTAGAATTATGTTCAGTTCAGAGATTTTATAGTATTTCTCATCTGCATATTATTTTGCAGTTTGTATAAAAATAATTGCGTTCATTCAGTCCCAATAAATAAAGGGGACTAAAATCAAGATCCGTACCTTTATTTTTTTGATTTTGCAAGTGATCAGGAATCTGCACTAGCCATCTAACACTTCAGTCTTCTGCCATACTTTTACAGTAGCAGAGCTTCCTCCTTCACAAAATATGGTCTATCAGAAAAAAACCCAGTGTACTACCTCACTGTAGGAAACAGAAATCTAGGTGAGGTACAAAGAGAAATCACTCTGATGACAGATGCTGCAGGCATGATCATAAATAGAGGAATGGGGCATTTCGAAAGGAGATGTCATCCCTGCAGAAGTAGAAATGGAAAGATAAGCTTCAAGGCTCTATAGCTAGAACACGGTGTAGTGCTCACTTGTAAGAGATTTGGGGGTGTATCTTGAAGGCTGAGGACAGCGTATGCTTTTTGGAGGTCACCTTTTAGGCGAGGGAATTCTCTGGAATGAAGAGCTTTAAAATCCAGTCCTGTAGGACTGTAAGAAACTGTATGATACAATATAAACCACCTTCTTTCTTTTCACGAAGTTAATGGGATGATTTTAGGGAATTTTCCTTCTAAGTAATAAATTTCTTTAGGGATTAACATTTTTTTTTTGCTTAGGTAGAACATTTATTCCCCAATGATGCACTGCTTTGATCATTAGAATAAGCTGCCACTACAGTGCTATCATGTTCTCTATCGTTTATTCAAGGTTGTTGAAAGAAGACTAAACATCTTATGAATATTAAGTATCCAGACATGCTTTTTTACTACCTTCAAACTATTTCTATTAAGGCAAAGTGGGGGAACAATGACCTTACTCTAGTCAGTCATTCTACATGTAAAAGCAGATCTCACCGTTGTTCTTTCAGCTCTGGTGCAAAAACCCAGGGGGATGAAAATGGATGATGTGGGGGTCATTTGTAACACAAGAGGTCTTTTGCTGACTCCTTTGCCGTCATCAGGTCAGTCATCAGCAAAGAGGAGGGTAAAGAGGAGGAATATGTCTGGGCTGCTCTGAATCAACCCCATTAGGTAATGTGTTTGCTGAGGCAAAGGCCACAGAAAAGCACAGCCACCTGGAAAGGCCAGCGCAGGGATTGGACTCAAGATGTTCCACCCTGCTTTTATCCACAGCCTGTATTTGCTGGGGAGGATGGATATTGTGTTCAGTCCCAGCTGGAAGGGGACAATTTGTGCAAGTAAAAATGGTCCTTTCAAAGTATAATAGATCAATAATCTATTGTCAGCTAATGAGCTATGCTCAGTGAAAGCTACGTTGGCAAATCCATCTGCAAAACACTCCTGTTGTGCTTATGTTTATATGTATTTATGTATCTAATATTCCATCTTCCTTTAACTGCACATCCTGCAGTGATCTTTTCTCCAGCACCTGCCTTCTGCCCAAATATTTCCAGTATGGTGAGAAATACATAAGATGAAGATGTGAACCCTGAACAAGAAATGTTCTGCAACTTGGATTATGTGCCTTAGATCGTGGTTTGTAAAGTAGCTGCCCTCGGAGCAATGGTTGGATGTCACGCAGTAAGAGATGAGAATGGCTTATCAAAGTGTCACCTGCTGTGGCACAACAGAGTATGCTGTGGGGCTCAAATACATCAGGCCCTGGTGTGACAGTCCTCG
This sequence comes from Buceros rhinoceros silvestris, assembly GCF_000710305.1. Taxonomy (NCBI): domain Eukaryota; kingdom Metazoa; phylum Chordata; class Aves; order Bucerotiformes; family Bucerotidae; genus Buceros; species Buceros rhinoceros. The sequence continues at coordinate 72,907 of NW_010433638.1, read as the reverse complement.
GTAGGAAGTGCTGTGCTGTAGATTTGCCAGTGCTCCAAACCAGCTGTATCGGAACAGTGATGTAAAGCCATGTTGACTACTGTGCAGATGCAGAAGGGGCATGGTTTGGCTCATATCTGAGCCAGTATTGTACTATTTCCAAAGTGCTTTGGAACACGTTGAGACAGCATGTGTCTATTATTATACAAGTTAAATTTCCATACAATATCATTAGGACATTATGAATAGGACTTGAGACAATGAAACAATCATTGGCTGCTGCAATTCCTTAATATAGTTAATAATTAATCCTTGAAAAAGGGTGACTCCAGATTTTTTTTTTGGTCATCTGTCAAAGTAGCTCTGGCACCATTTCAATCTCTCTGCAAAAATTTAGGAAAACAGGATCTTGAGATGATGGGAATTTATGCTCTTTAATATTGATAGTACATTGCTGGGTTGATTGATCAAATTTCTTAATGGAAGTACATGGTTATTTTCTTGACAAGACTGTGTGTTCAGGGGGACACATTTGTTCTTTTGGAGGGTTGATTTTTAAAGCCTGGATTATTCCTTGCTCTGATGTGCAGCACGTCCCCCAGCCGTGAGCTGAAGGTAAGCCGCTGGTGCTGTACACCTTGTCCCAGTTGCTCTCGCAACTGCTCTTTTGGGGTGGTGGAAGTGCAACACTGCACTCAGCGGGGAGATCCTGGACTGGCAGGGTGCGTTAGCTTGGTGCAGCTGTTTATGAAAGTTGTGCTCCCTCCTACGCCCCTCCTCCCAGACTTCACTGAAAACAGTCTTTCACCCCAGGAGGAGGGGTTTGGGTTGGCAGCAATTTCTTTCCTCTCTCCTGTTGGCAGAAATGGCGTCATCTCTGCCACGTGGCTTCACGTCACGGCTTGGCCTATCAGGTGCCCCTTCCAGAATTCGCATTACTGGTGAACAATAAAGTGACCAAATCTGGGATTTTTGGACTTAATTTATAATGATTTATCCCAATTTTTATTTCTAGCTCTGATTTGTTCCTACAGAATTTCTCCTCTAGATTTCACCCCACATAATCAATATAATGGCATTGCTTCAAAGCATGTCCTGTGCTCAGTAACAGTCCCAATTACTCGGGGTTGGTGACTTTGGTCTTTTAAAATGCGCTAGCTACAGGAAGTACCGTGACCCCAATTACTACAGGTATGTTCATGGATCAAAGAACCTTCAGTTAGACTTCTCCTGGATAATCATTAACCAGGAGAAAAATTGTGGAGCTGCCACTGATTTTTTTTAGTTACTCTAATGGGATGACCATATAGCATCCTTATAAGATCTCCAAAATATTAGTCGGTTAAACCTACAGGACTTCTGAAAGGGTCTTCGATCAACCTAGCAGAACCTGAGCTCTAAAATACTTTGGAGTACAATATTCGTTGCACTTCCCCCATCCTTATTGGTTGTTCTGCTAGCACAAATGTAGCGAAAAGCAATTTTTTAGTACCTAATTCATGGGAAGTTTTAGAGACCTGACACTGCAGCTAAGTGTGGCCAAAGGAAGGGTTGTTGTTTCAGCTATGGTCTTTGCAACACCTTTCTAGATATCTCTCAATATTGACAGGGGGAGGGAGAGAAAGGCATGTTTAAAGGTGAGTGAGATGAAGAACCTCTCCTAAGTCTGAGTCTTTTCTGCCCCTCTGATAGTCTTCTGAGGACATAAGCTCAAAGGGAACTTGAATTCCCAGGACATTTTACATGAGCCATCCCTAAGAGTTCAAGGTCAATAGAGGTTACTTTAAGGTACAAGTAGTTGGAGTGTACATGACATTCAAGACAACAGATCCTCAACTGAATTTTTGGTGGGATTTCCAGAGTGCTGGGTATTTCTGTAAAGGGTGAGTGGGATCTTTCTGATGTGATCATCTAACATTTTTCACAGCAGCAGATAACCGTTGCTGTATTTGTAGTCAGATCCTATTTTGTATCACCAGGAAATGTGTTCCTTTACCCACACAGTAAATTTGAAAAACATAGATATCTGTTCAGAGTAATTTATATAAGCACAACAAAATTGTGATTGTCAGGAAGCCTTGCATTAAAACCTTCATTCCTGATTAGAAGATGGCATGCTGAGTACTTCAACCCACTTTACTTCAAATCAAGCTATTATTAGGGCATGTGTCTGTTCACGCTTTCACTTAATGAGAGGTGTTCTGTAGAGATGCAACAGTGATGCACCCAATATAAACTTTCAGCAAAAAGCGTGGTTTTGTTTTGTGTCACCTCACAAAATAAAAAGGTGAATCCTGCTTTTGCAAGGCTTGAATAACACTGAGTACACTGCTGTGAATCTGGATATTGCTTTTCCCCTCAGCATGACTTCGTAACTCCCACATGGAACTTGACCCATGTTGCATCTCTGTTGGGTCGATGTGATGCTGCAATTACACATGGAATATATGCTCATTTTGACCAGAGGATCTAGCCTTTGGGATACTGGAAGGAGCGTATCATAGAATCATAGAATAGTTCGGGCTGGAAGGGCCTTTAAAGGTCATCTAGTTTGAATCCCCTGCAGTGAGCAGGGACATCTTCAACTAGATCTGGTTGCTCAGAGCTGCAACAGCAACTTATCATCTGAAAGGGTGAAAAATAGTCTGTCAATGGGGGAAAAAAGTTCTCTCCAAGAACTTCTTGTACCCTTCCTTTTCCTAAAATGGTTGAATTTTGCTCAAGCTTTCTACAGGCTCTTGGACTCTCACCTGTGACACTGAGTAGACCCTGAGACACAGATGATCTTTCATAGAATCACGGAATAGTTTGGGTTGGAAGGGACCTTTAAAAGTCATCTAGCCCAAATCCCCTGCAGTGAGCAGGGACACCTTCAACTAGATCTGGTTGCTCAGAGCCCCTCCAACCTGACCTTGGATCTTCCCAGGGATGGGGCATCTACCACCTCTCTGGGCAATGTATTCCTGTATTTCACCACCCTAATCATAAAAAATTTCTTTCTTCTTATGGTTTAGGGAGAGGACCAGGAAATATGGGGTCCTAGGGCTGGAAAGCCTGTAGGATTTGCTCTTCTCCTGCATTAGTTCTGGGAAAAAAAAATTATGTGCTAAGGAGCTTTGCCAAAATGATGAGGGAAGCTAGGTTTCAGGAGGGCACTGTAAATAACCATGCATGAAGACAGGACTGCTCCTGAGAGATGAATTGACAAGAGCAGCCAGGACTCTCTGGAGACAACTCACATGTGGCCACATGGGAGCCATCATCCAGGCTGGACTGAGCTGTCTCTGCAGTAGCCCTGGGAATGACCAGGCCTCAGTTTGCTGCAGTGGGCATTGATTTCAGGATTTTTTCAGTGAGCTTCAAAGCACTGCGCTAATGTACTGGAAATTACCCAGTATGAAAATCACTTTTTCCTAGTGCTCTCAGTACGTTTTATGAGCATTCACTGCAGCAAGGTCTGCTCTCACCCTCCTGAAATCAGAGCCCTGCAGCCATCAGTGATGTTACATTTCTCCACAAAGAGTATCTGCTCTGTTGGTTGGTGGTAGCATTCACTACCCATGCACTATGCTTGGTGGAGCGTTTTACCTTGTTTCTCCAGTCTTAGCATCTGTGGAGGTATTGCTTATGTGGTAGCGAGCATATTGTTTATGTGATAGCTGGCAAAATCACAGAGATTTCAGGAACGAGGAAGCGTTGAAGAAACAGTACTTTTGTTTCTTGTATTTCTTAATTTGAAGTAGTTTTAAATTTTGAAAAAATGCAGGGTCCAAAAATGCATGAACTGAATCTATATCCTACCATGATTAATGTTTTATAAATGCTTAGATGGAGACAGACTGACTGAAAAGTTGCTGGAGTCAAACCTACAACTATTAGGCTGATTCTCTTACGTGCTCTAGGATCTTCCCTGAACATGATATAGTTAAGGGAAAACCACACCATCTCTTCATTGTGGAGAGAAAAGATAATGCTGTATAAATAAATGAGAAATAATTTATAATATTTACTTTAAATATGTATCTACAAACATTCATTCAGATAATGCTTATAAAAAAAGAGCATTTTTTTTTTTTACTGCAGCTTGTTCTTCACCCATGACACACTCAATTTTATGTCACTCATATTTGAAGGTGCATTTATTCTGAGTCTTTTGCAACACCATTTGTTTTACATTTGAAATGTTGGCGGTAACTGAGGTGTCTTCTGTGAAATGTCAGCAAACCAAAATCCAGGGAGCCATCAGGATGATAAGAAAAGGCCTGTGACCCTAAAGTGAGACGGGACTGTGCAGATTTGTGTTGGGATGGTAACTTTTGCTCTAGCACCTGATACGTATGGGGGCACCCGTACTGGGGGGGGGTCACAATTATTGCTAAGGACCACTATTCATCAGCACAGCCTCTTCCTTGTGATGCAACTTCAGGCACGTGGTGCCTCAAGGGAAGCTGGTGTGGAGGACACCGACCTCTGGCTGCCTCCTGCTTCTGAGTAAATCTGTGTTTGCGTGTTACGGGCCTCGGTGGTCCAAAGATGCAGACTGATGAATGTGCAAATTTTGTGCAAATAATGTGCAAAATTTAATTAACTTGCAAGGCAGTGAGAAGAGTCCCCCAGGCCAGACTGCAGATCTGCAAATCCTGCTGTAAAGTAGAGGTGAATAATGAAATAGGTGAAAAGGGGAACAGAGGGAACAGCACTGACGGTTCCCATTACTGCTTGCTGAGGCTCCTCCAAGTGCCCACTGAAATACCCGGCAACACAGCCTTGATCTTTGGAGAGTGGGGTTACTCCAGAGCCAGCTTCTCCAGACTTTCTTTTGTGCAGGAGCTGTGCTGACATTGTCACAATCACAGCCTGAGGGAAAAAAGCTGACACTAGCAAGAAAACTTTTCTCCTTTTAGGAGTGTTCAAGGTTGCAGCAGAGGAACTGCTGCCTAGCCTAGTTTGTACCCTCTGCTCTGCTGCTTCAGAGGCAGGATTGTGAGAGCAGTAGATGTGTGAGTTTTACAGCATTCTGAATGTGTTATCCAAAGATCTGACAACGTGGGATTCTTAGTGGTTGCGTTGCCGATTAACTCCATTTTGATATTGATGACTGACTTACTCTGTTGTGAGAATTCTCTATGCTTTAAGAAAGGCAAACACAAATAGTCTGCACTTCGCAAGCTCCCTCAGCCTACTCTGTCAAAGTCCTGTGTAAGCATGAGGATTTGAACTTCTGCGTACTAAAATCTGAGGGAATATATGATCATATATGCTCTGAAAAACAACACCCTGGGACTCACACTGCTTCACACAATGCCAGCTTGTGTAATGTTTTCTTCTCCACTCAGTGTGTAATAAATGATAACAGAGCAAGTCACTAAGAGGTAACATAGCTTGACAGAAGTGTGCAGACATAACCAAATTAAGACACTGTGCACCCTTAAGTTTTCAGGCTACCTTGGCAACACTAATGAATTTTTAATAGCTGAGAAGTCTAGAACGGTTTAAGCTTTTCTTTTCTAAACAGACTTTGAATAACCTTTACTCAAACTAAACATAGTCCCCCACCTCTTCTTGCTTTCGCAGTAGATTTTTTTTTCCTGGGCTGGACTCAGTAAAAAATTGTTTCCTCTGATTCATGGGTACAGAATACTTGCTCAAGTTTTTTTCAGTTTGACACCAAAAATGAAACCACACAGTGGAAATTCAGGCTGAGTAAGCCTTCACATCAGTTTCTGTGCAAAAATCATTCTCATTTCCAATTATACAAAGCAGTGGCTGCTAAAGTATTGATGCTTCTAAGCTACAGACATCAAAAATTAGTTACTGAGGCAAATTGCCTTGCTGTGCTTCCATTTTCAAATGTAATTCCACTGAAGGGACACTTGATTTTCTCATTAAGCCCTTTTTTTCAAAGGGCAAATCAACATGGAGAACTTTCTTGGACATGCAGTTGTGTTTTATGGGGGAGGAATTAAAGAACTCAAAATATTTTGACACTTTCTGAGACCACTATTTGACCTCTCTCTGAAAGGGACTTCTGCAAGGATCTTGGCTTAACAAGATGAACTGTTGGACCTTGTTGAACACAGATTTTTTTGTTCCAGTAACAAGCACAAGATCAGTATGGAGAAACACTATGATTATGGGCAGGGTTTGTGGATGAACTTCAGAGCTCCTGCCCCAAAGCCAGCCCAGATAGACTGCTTCTGGTGCTTCTAGAACATTTCACATGGGAAATCAGTGAAGGACCTGTAGGTAGAGCCCTATAAATTACTTTGTTTAGCCTTATTCTTCTGCTTCTAGCTTCCTGAGTTAGATACCTAATTGTATGTAAAAAGTGTTAAGAAAAAATTACAAATCAACAACCTTATTGGGCTACTACCATATACCGGTAGAGATACTGATCAGAAAAGTGTGGACTCAGTGTTACCTGACAGCAGCTCAGATATTTATGTGTGGCTGAGAAGGAGCCCACTCCCTACTCAGCACGTGTATCTCCTTGAAGGGAATTGTCCCAACTAAATGCATTTTCATAGGTGAAATGCAGTGAATAGGGGAGAGCTCTTCTCATCCCCTGTCCTTACCCAGGAATGAAAAGTCACCTGCACTCAGATTCAACATCTCTGCTCTAACTATGTCCAAGGTTTGAGTCCAGCTCTTGGTGAGAGCAGTAAGGAATGGGACAGCTTCAGTGAGGTGTCCAAAATGGGAGCCCAGCTCTGGGATAGTCCCCTTAGCCCTGAAGGATGCCTGGACAGGGATGTGCTGGTTCTGCTGATCCTGTTCAGAAGCTTGCATGCCCTGCATAAGCATTTAGAGAAGCTAGAGAACTTAATTATGAAGACTTTGACCAAACGAGAGTGAGAAATCTGTGGGTTAGGCAGCACCTCAGAGATGGCTTGGAGGACCCAAGTGCTTACATTTCTCTGTACATCTAGCCTTAGGTCACACACTGTATTCAACAGCTGTTCTCAAATGTAATAACTTCACCAGTGTGTGCATGGACATAAATGAACACGAAGTGCAGCTGCACTTCCTCATTGTGCTTACCCAGACAAATAACATCCTCACGCTTGCAAACCATTCAGAGCTGCCCGATGGCTACTTTGCACACAGTTACCACGCGTGTTTCCTGCATGTGCAGGGTTTGTGTATGTGATTGGAATGCTCTTCTTCCAGAGGTGGCTCACGAAGTAGTGAAGACCTAAATTCCCATCAGCATTTATGAAAAAATAACTGCTAGTCATCTAGGGGCCCCCTAATGGCAGCTCCATGGATTTGTTCATCACATCCTAGTGTAGACCAGTAGCACTTCCTCTCAGAAGGCTTCATGTGTAGGTTTAGCGCAGTTTGAATGGGAAGCACTAAAAATAATAATAGTAATGCCAACAAAATAAAAAGGATTTAAGGTCAATCTCAAGCCAGTTAATTATTCAACATCCCTTTCTCAGGTACTTTCCTTGATTTACTTTCCCATTTTCTATTTACTGTCAGACGTTTCCTTCCAGTGGCTTAATCAGTCCATCCATAAATATGGATTGGCTATTACATATTGAAGTCCTATCATAGTAATCCTTATTATATTAATTTTCACCTTAAGAAAGCCATTTTCCTATTTTGAATCAATTCAAAATAATGTTTTTTAAAATTTGGCTTAGAACTTTTGTTTGATGTATAACTCCTTTCCAATTTTTTTTGGCCCTGCTTCTTCAACAACACTTTTGAAACTTTTCAAGTTTTGAAACCTTTCCATTTCAATTTGTGCTTTATGCTTAAGAGAAAATCAATTCTGCTTGTAATCCAAGCAGAACTGAAATTTCTTTAAAAAAAAAAAAAAATTGGTATCACAATCTTCATGAGTCTAGCGCAAAATCCCTCTATTTGGTGCATGAGACGATGGCTTTCTAGAAAAAAGTTGAAGGTGGACTCACAGAAGTTACAAACCCCCATGATATATCACTGATGAAACCTGAAATCTATCATTGGTATCTCCAGGTATCTCCATCAGCCTGATTAGTTACACATGATATAGGTACCGTTACACACAGCCAGTGCTTCCTTCTGAGTGATGACTTAGGATATTCCCTAAGGTGAGGAACTCAAGAGAAAGGAAAGTTGGGCCTACGCAAAACATCAGGGACGGGAGGTGAGAGACAAGTGTCTATGAACAAACTGCTTATAATGTGTGTATCTTATCTTTAATATCTAAGACATCTCTAATGATACCTTACCAATTACAGAACAGCGTGCAGCTCCTGGTGTGATGAAGTAGCTATGCCGTGCATCTGAGAAAATCCCTCCAAGGATGTTGCCTTCCTTTCAGTTCTCTGAACTCTTCAGAGAATTTAAATTAGTGAAGAGCTTTCCCAGTGGATGGGAACAGAACAAAGCACAGACTCATGCCTCTCTCTGGGGTATACTCCTACAGAGAGCTGCAACCCAGGCTCTGGGGATGATATGCCAGAGAGAGAGGCACTGTGTGTACATCCAGTTTCTTATGCTCTTTCACCACGGATCTGCTACTGTTTACTGTCACATACAATATAGCAGGTAAAAAGAAGTTTGGGGTTGCTAAATCTTGTTGGTTTTAGGTTCTACTTCCACGCAACTAAAGACACCTTTATTGATATATAGCTTTAAAAATACTTTTTGTTTTAACAAAATAAATAAAACCAATACAGTCAAACATGCAAGAAGATTTACATAAAGTAACTGTAAAAATCTGGAAGCTTTCTTCACACACCTAGTAGAAGGTGAAAATCTTTCAAGGTATTTCAAAAGCAAAATCCTTTGAAAGCTTTTAAGAAATGGGATATAAAAGGACTAATAAAAAACCTCTAAGCAACCATATTCTGGAATTTCAAGTCAATTGCTTTCAGCAAATATCCTAAAGTCCTGCAAAAATAATGATCAGAATTCAGAACTCATGCATTGAAATCAAAGGGAAAATGTTGGGACATATCACTTTAATATTTTTTTCTTTTTTTTTGGTCATCTGGGCTTGTGTTTCGCAATATACTGGCAAAGGTAATGAAGTGAATTCCCTTGCATTTCTTCTGCCAGGCCCTGCCTCCAACTGAGCAAACTGCCCAGAAAGGATTCAGGGCTAGTGGGATTCAGTGGACCTCTTGGTATGTGGCAAAAGGGCCGATGTCAGATTCAAATGACAGAGAAAATATTTTAATTGAATCCAGCTATAACCCCACCAAAACTACCATTCCTTCTGGGTCTGAACCAGAAGGTAAATTGCTGCTGGTCTGCAGTTTCCTCTGGGAATGTGCTTTATAGAGACTCTTGATACATTGCTTTAGTTGGCTCCTTCCGCGGGAAAATTCATCTATTAATGTCACTGCTCTGAATGTTGCAGGAAACTGGAAGGAAAGCAATATTATTTTACTTTAATGTTTGCTGCTTGTTGTGGTGAAACCCCAGCCAGCAGCTAAGCACCATGCAGCCGCTTGCTCACTCCTCCCTGCTCCCAGTGGGATGGGGAGGAGAATTGAAAAGAAGTGGGTTTAGATAAGAAGAGTTAATGAGCAAAATAAAGTAAAATGAAAAATAAAAATAAAATACAATGACAACAACAAAAACAATAATGCTAGTAATGAAAAGGAATATAACAAAAAAAGAGATAAATAAAACCCAAGAAAAGACAAGTGATGCACAGTGGAATTGTTCACTATCTGCAGACCAACGCCCCAGCAGTGATCTACCCCTCATCGCCAACTCCCCCCAGATTATATACTGGGCTCGATGTTCTATGGTATGGAACAGTTCAGGTCAGCTGTCCTGGCCATGCTCCCTCCCAGCTTCTTGTGTACCTGCTCGCTGGCAGAGCAGGGGAAACTGAACAATCCTGAACTTAGGATAAGCACTGCTCGGCAACAACTGGAACATCAGTGTGTTATCAACATCAGACTCTCACTAAATACAAAACACAGCACTGTACCAGCTACCACGAAGAAAATTAACTCTATCCCAGCCTAAACCAGGACTCTGCTTCTCACCAGCAGCCAAAAAGCAGTTAAAGCTCTTTCCTACAGGTTCACTGCAAGTCTTGGATTAGGCCATTAATGTTAATTTAAGTTAAAGTCTAGTTCTGAATCAAATCAGGTCTATCCCATCAGGTTGAAATAACGTAGTAGCTAACGAGGAGCTGCAGGCAGATTAGGGTTTGAGAAAAATCTCCTTCAGACAGCATGTCTCCATTCGCTATCTCTGAGCACTAGATTGTTACTATGACATTATGAAGAAGTACAGGACTGGAGCAATAAAGACTCTGTCAATCAATCAGAATCAGGTGACATAGTATCTCTGGTCAGGATATCACATCCTAAACCTTTCCTCCTGGAGAGAAGTACACAGACTGAGATTAGACTGCGACAATCACAGAAACCTTGAGATGATGAACAGGCCCTTTCTTTAACCGTTAGAGGATTGTCTTTTAACACATTGCTGCACATGGCAAAGTATTATGCTAAATATTTTGAGAGGTGAAGATTAGCAGCTTTGATGGGGCGGCTGGAGCAGGTCTCAGGGCATACACTGATAACTTATAAGTGGGGTCATATTGTCCTCATAGGAAATCTAAGAGCAGGAGTTTGTGCCTGTCGCTCCACACCTCATCCCCATCGCAGCTGTGTGGAGCAGGAGAGGGCACACCAGCTACCTGGGGAGGCCCCAGGACTTCTGGGCCATTTGGCTTCACAGTGATCTGCAGTCCATTTGTGAGCTTCCCTGTAGACACAGTGGGAACC
>NW_010433638.1:43613-62070 GCF_000710305.1 Buceros rhinoceros silvestris | reverse complement strand
GAATAATAACTTCAATACCTTTCACACTATTTGGTCCTGGTGGAAAAGAAAGTCTGAGTTAGCGAGAAAAAAATAATGGCAAAAAAGTAATCCATTTTTACAAAACCACTATTGCTGGTGCTCCTGTCATTCTCTTTATCATGGATTGCACCACTCTTGAAGAAAAGTATTGGCTAGCAAGGGTTTCTTTAAGAACAGGGTTGAAGACTTTCTGGGACAAAACATTTGCAATTGTACATTTCTCATCTTTTTTCTTCCATTCTTGTTAGTTTAGGAGAACATTAAAAGATTTTTGTTTAAATGTATTTAACAAAGAAATCCAAGTTGCCTCAGGTTGGAATTTGAAAGCCTGAATTCAACTCAGATAACTTTTAAAGTTCCGTTCATAATGTCTTAAAGCACCTGTGTATGAGGAATGTTTTTAGTTTTCTCCGCAGTCTTTCCAATAATGTAAGCATCCCTTTTCTTCAGACCAGTGGCCTGTTTTCTCCTTGATATATCTTCTAATTTAGAATTCTAAATCTAATGTTTATTTTTTCCTCATGCTGACAGAAAGAATAAAAGGCTGTACACTGTTTCCTTTAACATTTTTAAATCCCAAGCAAACCTGAAAACTGCAAGAAACCGCTTTAAAACAGTTATATTAAATAAATGCTGCAGCAGGATTAGGTCCTTTTCCCTGAAGAAAAGCAAAATAAAACGAAAAAAAGACTCTTCAAATAACCATTGAATTTCCCCAGGTGGAGATGAAACACTGACTGTTATCTCTGAGGCTATTCGTATTAGTCAAAGTGTTTATCCCCAAGAACCTGAACATCTTAGTGTTTGGAGAGCTAACGTGGGGCCTTAATTTTTACCTTGTGTCTAACCAATGGTATTATAAAAGTTACTCAGCATGCTAACAGCTGCCTGTTCAAGCAAGATGCATAGCAATGGAAAAAGCCTTTCATGTCACTGACTCCATTGCCTCCTACTCTCCTATTCTAGTTGTTGCCATTTACTGTACATACATCTGCTCCTTATAGCTAGTCAAAATGTTTCCCCATGCAGTCTAACGAATATATGTTCCTTCTACACAAATCCCAACCCGAAAGAAATGTGAATGATGTCCTTGTGATGTTCCTCCTTCATACCTGCAAGTATCCCCTTCCAATATTTCCTTGGTTTTGTTTTTATCATTGCAACAGTTGCCAACAGCAACACTGGGGTGAAGATTTATAACAGCCTGCATTATACCATCTTGCATTTTTTTTCCACAGATAAAACTTTCCCAAACTTCCCATTATGAAAATAAATGTTCCCAGGCTTGTTTATATTCAAAAGCAAAATTATTTGGAAAGTTTGAGTAAAGTCTCATAAGCGACTTTTAAATGAGGCGAGAATGAGGAGCATAGGAAACTTGGTAAGGTCACAGGACATGATCCTGCTCCCACACACATCAACAATTATGTTCCCAAAGTTCTCCCAGAGGATCCAGAACCAGGGACAGGGACTGTTGCTCTGCGTTCCTTGTATAGACAGTGTTGCCAGTGAATTTTGGTGTAACGCTAATGTAAAGTATAAATCCCAAACCCAGTAAGGCAACAGCTGCCTATACAGATCACTAAGTTCTGGGTTAACGACTTAACTAAACACAGGACCTGTTAGTCCAAAGTTTTTCATGGGTTCTTTCTCAGCAAAGCCCTACCCAGAAAACTTGCCTAGTTGTCACGGGTGGGAAAAAGCAGAACATCCACCAAATCCTTATTCTGCATTTATCCATAACTTCACATTTTCCTGATACCCTTCCATTTAAAAACGAAATAAAAACACCACCAAAACCCCAATAACCAAAACGGTCCGTTGTTCCTTGTGCAAAGATCAGCATTCTGTCCATCTTGGTGCCAGAACTAGAACCCACTAGTGATCACGGAGATAAGCTTGGTTTTGTTTATAACTGCATTGTGACAAAAGTCTGTAGCAAAGTTAGCTTTGTGTTCTATGCAAGAGCCCTCAGATGTCAGTACTGTGTGAATGGTCAATTGTGGAAAGATTTTGGAGGTTTAACATGTCACTTTTGCTAATACAGTTGTAACCTTCTCTATTTTTCTGCACCATTCTCTTCCTCCAGAAGAGAGAGTTGCTTCTGCCACACTGTGTGTTGTATTTTGCAACAGGCTCATCCATCAGAACCAGGCAGATTGTCATTGGTCCAAGACTGCAAAGGTATCACTCTATGTATGTGCAAGGCATATTACCAAGCGTCCAAGATACTGCTCAAGCAAACAAGTACATCTGATAGGGATTTGGAATGTCTAACTCTTTTCAGATCTGTGAAAATCCTTATTTAGAGAAATTGGAAGTGTGTTGCATCCAAAACTGACTAAACGGATCAGGACAACCAAGTTATCCCAGAATTCAGAAGCATGGCAGGAGGGTAGCACAATGTCAGACTCCAGTTTTGAGAAAAATTGCTCTTAAGCTGCCTGAAGGTAGCTAATTCAGGAAGTAAGACTAACAGTGGGATGTTAGTCTAGAGGAGTGAAAGGACTGCATGAAAATCTCTGTCCTTTGATCCACTTTGAAGAGATTCTTTAATACGCAATGCAACTAATTTCCCCTGAATGATGGTAACTGCTACATCAACCTCCAATTTTCTCATTGCTTGGATCAGGATGTTGCAAACCCTTCAATCTTGTCACATTGTATGAGGCAGGGTGAATCTGGGACGTCTTAGTCTCTAAAATATGTTTATAGCTGCTGCGTCTGCTCTTCCTTTTAGTTCATTCACTCAAACGTCATGAGGAAACCCTTCTTGATTACAAAACGTGTATAGTTTGTACTGTAAGCAAGAACTAGGAATATCATACTTCAGTATCTTTTTCTCTATGCAAATATTGAGTACCTGTGATATAAAGAGATGCTGGCAGGCCTCCGAGAAGAATGCAGGATGGAAGTTGAACCACCTGAGCTGTTACAGTTCAGCAAACAACATCTCTCTTGTCTGGTAGATCCTATGGTTTCTTAATAATTTCTGGACATAGAATAGTAATGTCTCACAGCTGGGTGCCTTTGACTTACTGTCAGGGCCACCGATGCAGGGGTTGAGCCCATGAACTTCATCTTGGAAATCATGTTCCCTGCCAGAGGGAGCTGAAACAGATACGTGTCTGTCTGATATCAGAAGTTATACAATACATGATGATCATTGAATTACATGATCTTCCTGCATCTCCCAGAGTTCTTGCTTGCAATAAAAGGCAAGATCAAGAAGAGAATTGATGGTGTCTGTCTTGAGCCTTGTAAGGTGAGAAATTAAGTGATGACTCTTCGGAATGGTAAGAAAAAAAGTTAGGCAAGAGACTTTCTGTGCTGTCACGATGCAAGACATTTGTCTCGTAGAGGAGTCTGTGTAGGCTTAGCAGAAACCAGTGGAAAAGAGCTTCCGGGAGACATATCTGCAACTCCCATGCTTCCCTGGACCATAACTGTTTCACTGGTTCATGTCAATTAATGGTTGTAAACACTTATCAATCATTTAATACCATATGATTCTGCTTGACAGTCAGGATTTTTCCTCTGATTCATCAGCTCAGTTCCTAAGGCTGCAACTGTATCACAGTATTACCTGCATTTCTTCAGTTTTCATCATGGTTAATAGTTTTCCCTGCTTTCAATCCTGAAGCTTCATTTGTAGTAGATGAATGCAATTAAATTGCTGCATTTGGTTGGCAGGTGAAAGGACCCTGGTGCACAGACTGTATTTCAACTTGTAAGGAGATGAGCAGTTCTTCAAAATAAAAGGCACTAATGAACCAAAACTAACCAGTATTCCTTCAAAATAATACAGAATCGTCAGTCTTGCTATTCCTTTACAGCTTCTTCCTTCAAGTGACTTAAAAAGCACCTTCTGAGGGTGTTTTTATCCTTCCAAGTTGCTCAGAGAGAATTCTTTTCTGAAGAAGGAGTTAAGATCAGCTTCTCAATCCATCTGCCAGTCTCCTCTCCCACCCTAACTTCTCAGGAATAAAATAGCTCAGATTAGTGTCATCTTTCATTATCCTCCTTGGGAGCTAGGACAGGTCATCCCTCCTCTAAGCAAAATGGGTGATGAAATATTTATTCAGGTAAATCATCTGAGTTGGAGTCCAGCATGCAGATGATGAGGACAAAGAAAGCAGAGTATGTTTGCATTCGTGTGTGTGTGTGTGTATGTGTGTATTACAAAGCAATGGGCAAATGCTTCCTTGGGTCACAGGGCTGCATTTAGCCAATCTCCAAGGGTTAGGGTGGCCTTCCCTTATGCCAGTCACTGAGAAATGATGGTCTGAGCTGTGCTGGGATTTCCACTATTCAGCTATGTTTGTCAGATGACACAGTTGGACAACTCATCTCTGCCATCATGATTGCTCTTAACCTTGTGGAGGTTATTCAGCAGACTTGTCACTGTTGTGCTGCAAAGGACAGTTCATGCTCCATCAGGCTGTTTGGCAAAACCACCAAACTGAAGGACTGATCTCCTTCTGTTGGATATGCTCAAAGTACATGCGTTCTTCATGAATTTTTGCTGTCACCAGCAGTCATGACCCGGATACTGTTGTCATTTTATTAAACTTTACGTAACTTCCTGGAGATAAAGCTAGTCAATTCCAATTTTAATCATGGAACATAAGAAGGGGTAGGAAATATGAACTTTCTTATGTTGGTTGCTCTCCACCATAATGTTAAAAATGTCTGTAAATAAACCAGCCTGTTCCTTAAACCTGTCCTTGACATTTGAGAGGCTAAAAAAATGGCAACTTCAGTTTGCTAGTAAACACAGTGTCTATAGCAGTTGGCAATATTCCTCCTGAAAGAAATTTAAATGAACGAAAGAATCAAATCCTTGCTATCTCCAAGAGTGATATATTAAAGGGATATATGCCCTCTGTAGATAAGTCTTTGGAGTTGCACTGGTTTGGGAACTGTCCTACTGGGTTGGTCCTTGCTGGTGTGCAATTAAATATCTGAGGAGGGAGATATATGCCACTGCTTTCCTCTGCTATCTGTACAGGTAATAGTGTCTTTCACCTTTGCCTTATTCAGTGAACGATGGCTATTACCCAGGAGATGAATATCTTCCTTTCAGTGGCATCATGCATGTGGGAATTTCTATCCTTTCTGTTTTCTACTTGCTCTTTGGTTCCATATTGTGTATCCTGAGAACTGGAAAATGACCTCCTAATAGTTCTAATTCCACGGAAGAAATTTCTTCTCTCAGTGGTGGTTTAGATTTCTGTTTTGGCTTGCCCTCAGGAAGAGCAACCACATCATGCTTTCAGGAGCCAGATCCTGAGCTTTGGAGACCTGTCTCTGCTTAAGAAAGCACTATATCAGTGTTTGCAAACCTGTGTGTTCTCAGGCTTCAGGAAATAGAGACAGACACATTAGAACTCACCTTTTAAAAAAACCCTCTAACTCACCTTCTAAAATAAGGTCTGACTTGTGGTTTCTATGCAGGGAACTTTGTCAAGATACTGCTTCAAATGGGCAATCATTTGGAGGAGCAATTGCCTTGGGGCCAACCTCTTTTCCTTTACTATCATTTTACACCACATTGGCACCTTTTATTGCCCTGGCATGACTTTCAGTTTGCACACGGGAAGTTTTAAGAATCCACGTCAGACATACTAACATGACTCTACAGATCAGGACTGCAACACTTAAATCCCAGAGATTTCATTGGAGCTGGATAATTGTGGGTCTGGGTCTGTACACCTAAGAAAGACTTCAGCTATTGTTAACTTCAGCCTCTAGATTTCATTTTCTTTTGTTAATTCAAGTGAGCAGTTTGCAGAAATGTTAAATGCTCTATTTCAGATTCAGTGAACCAGGGTCATGTCAGCTTCTTGTAATGATTTACCACTGAATGGTGACTGTTATTGTTCTGTAAAACAAGCCTTTTATTTTTTTCCCTTTCCCAGAACTTGGAAATGCAGTCCCGAAATTTGCAAGAACTGAGAGTAAAACTGGATTTGAGGTCCAAATTTTTCTTGCGAGGAGGATACCTCAAAAAATCCAATCAAACCAAAGGTGACCTGCATGCCTCATGCGGGGAGGTTCAGGTCTACACCAAAAATCAAAGGTTTTGTTTCTTCTCCAAAGGTTTCCCTGGCTGTGAGATGCAGAAAACCACGTTGCTGGTATCCCAGCCCACTGACAGACAGATCACATGCCAGCAGTTGATGACATGTACTTCCTGATGCTAGCCTTGCTGCAGCCTGGTGTCCCTGCTGGTCTCCTCTTCAAAAAGATCCCTGCTGGGCTGCTGCTGTTTGTTAGCTCAGCAAAATCACAGAGCTGATCCTTGGCTGCATGAGGCCTGCTGCTGAGAGGCTGCCTTATGCTAGTGGAGTGCCACATGATGTGTTGCAAACTTTCCATATTAATGGCATAACATGAGGCTAAGCAGCAGGGGCTGCTACCTGAGAGCCTTTCAAGACACCAGCACTTTTATTTATTTATTCTTCACCTGCTTTTGTTATAAGATCATCAAGAATCTTTTCACTGGTCCTGAGAGCCTCAACTTTGTCTTCTTTTATGAAGACAAGAAAGACCTGCTGCTGCCTTCTCTGCCCCATATTGCGGTCACATCACAGGAGGACAAGTCATCCCCTTCAGGCACCTTTTTCACTGTCTCTCTGGGTAAACTGTGAAATCTGTTTGCTCTTTTTTGTGTGTCTGTGAATGTTTACGGACAATGTAGTTTTCTCCACTGAGTAGTAGTAGTTATACCTGTGTTGCGGTACACTGTTGCAGAACACTGGGTGGCAGTGTGGGCGGTCGGAAGATTACGTGCTTACGTGCTTACGTTACAGGAATGCAGTAACCACCCACGATGGGCGAGGCTTAGTCTAACACTACATAGCTCTGTTCAGTACATAATAAAGCGCCATTTTGCATCCTCTGTAGCAGAGTAAAGTGCATAAATGGACCCTTGACGGAAGAGGTCAAGTGCCCTGTATCACAACAAGTTGCCACATACCTGTGCAAAGAAATCATCTCCTCACTGGGATTTTTGTCTGGTTAAGGATTGCATGTAGCAGTCAGTCGTAATAGCTGCCTTCTGAGGAAACATGCATTTCTATCAACAATGCTGTACTTGTAGAGTTTGTTTCTTAATGACTTCAACTGTGGGGTCATTCTGAGCCGATATGTTCAGCCAAGCAAGAGAAACTGGTCATACTTCAATCAGAATACAAACTCTGTTGACCACTGCCTTGCATGAAGTCCAGAAGGAAATTGGTGCAAAACAAGAACAGTGGAAAATAGAAGTTGTTCCTCCTTCCTGAGATGTCATGTCACCTTGCACAGTTGTTATGTTCAACACAAATATGATGTATAGGCACCTGGAGTTGTAAGAGGGTTGAAAGGCTAATGCACTTCTAGACACTCTTATGTTTCAGTATTTCAACACCATGAGACTGAACTCACCTCCAAACTTCTGCCTTCAGATTAGAACCCAGGGTAACACCCTGATCTCTCTCTCCTTTTTGGAGTCCCTGAATCCAAACCCAAGATCTATGAAGTTCTCAAGCACTTGCCATTCAGGAGTAGGAAATATTCACATTGATGTGATTTGGGGTCAACAGCAATTTGGAGTGGAGACTATACTTGAGGAGAGAATGAAGATACAGATGATTTCATAAAGGAAAAGACAATGTCCATTTACAAGCAGTGGATTGGAATCAGTGATGAAGACCTTGCTTACACACAGAAAGTGTAGGGGCATTTGATTCTGCTGTCTCCATCTAATGATCAAAAGGAAAAGCGCTGCAGTAATCAGAAGGTACGCTTCCTGGGAAGCATGCCTGTTCTGTTCTTACGGGATAACTTTCACAGCAAGTACCAGGCCTCCGAAACAGCCCAGAGAAAAAAGCCTCTCAGATCTAAGCAATTCAAATTCAATGAATGTGATTTGGCTTGCAGTTAGTTCCCTAGGAAGTAATGAAAGAGGTAATTAAAGACTGGACAACTACCTTAAGTAAAACATTATTCATTAGAGTAAAACCATTTCAGATAAACTGTTTTCAGGACATGAGAGCCAGCTCCACGTATTTCTGTGCATCACTACAGCCGCCCACTTCCAGTTCCAGAGGGGGAATGAGACATCTTTCTGAAGGTCCCACCACAGCCTACTCATCCCAGATGCCTGAGAAGGAAGAGACATACACTAGAATGTGGAAAAATCCAGGAAATGGATTATATTACTCCCTGATCGCAAGCTGCAATCTTCCCAGCTGTGCTCACCTAGCCTCCCATGCCATCCCCAAAGACCTGCCCTGAACATCCGTCTGGTAGAACAGTGGTAAAAAAGCATCCTTCACAGAAGAGAGCTCTCTCCTGAAGAAGGAGGATTTCCCTGAGTGAAAGAGCTGTGTTGGGAGTCAAAATCCAACTCAAGCCATTCTATGACGCTATGACTTACTCTTCTTGACATTGGTAGTATTTTTTGCTTTCTCAAAAGCAAGGTGCTAATGAAACTTCACTGTCAAAGAGTGTCCCTGGGTGACCCCTTTCCACCCTCACACCTCAGCATTGCTTCCTTGCTGACAGGATACCTTACAAAGCTGTTTTGTTGTGGCATCGATTCCCTACCCCAATCAATGTGAATAGGACTGCCAATGTGTACAGGGAATACTGGGACACTACAGGCTTGGCAAGGAGGAATTGGCGTTACTCTCTTTTGTGGTGTTTGTAGGATGTTATTGTTGCTGTTTCTTATGGCTAAAACCTCTGTGGGTGAGCATGGTCCTTTCTTGGTCCCTTAATTTGAGGCTGATGGCAAGAGTGGCTCTGTCTTGGGAGGGAGTGGCCTGTCAACCACACTGTGCTTTTAATGGCACTGAGAGGCACCAGGAACAGTCAGGAAAGCCATCAGGTTTTCAGCATTGTAGCTGTAAAACTGTTTCACCTCTGCATATCAGCGCAGCAGTGCAGTGAAAACACAATTAATATCCTCTTGCAGTTCCCCAGGTGCATCTTTTCCATCAAGATTATAGGCAATTAAATTATTAACTTTACAAAACAATTAAGCCATAATGGAAATTGTTAAACTTTCCCAATTCTCTTGCCATTGCTACTGACTGACTCCTTCACTGGAGTTTTATTAAGAACATTTTTAAGTAGGACAAACATCAGCAAAGAATAGTTCAAGAAGAGGTGATCTTGTCTTCAGGTGAAAAGAAGGACCAGATGACATCCTGAGATCCCTTCCAGACTAGATTTTCTTCTAAAACTTTCTGAAAATCTGTTTTCTCACATCAGCAGCTATTTCCAATCATTTTGAATGGGTGGAAATGAATACACCTGCTTCTTGCAACAGGGAAGCCAGCCTCTATTGCATTCACATCAGGTCCATTTTTAGTTTCTAGGGATCAAGATAATCAAACATTTGAAAAATATCTGACTTTGACGTAATGCATGCTGCTTTGCAGATTTTTAATGAGAAAACCTCCTATTTGATACATTCTGGCTCTAAAAAACTAATTGATGAGTAAGCTTAAAATGTACACTAAGATATTCTTCCTATAACTCAATGTCATTTTCATTCTTCCCATTCAAACTCTTTCTTCTTCCACCTTTCTTAGCATTTCAATTGCAACTCATCTTGGATGACTAAGGAAGAAATACTTTTGCAGAACAGTAAATCATAATTTCCTCGGTGTAAACTAATTTTTCTTTTCTTAAGTGAACATGAGGCTACCAAAAAGCCAGAGAAGGTATTTGCTATTTCCCCCCATATTCTCTCTGAAAAGATGAACTTTTGGATTTACTTTCATTAAGATTTTACATAAACAGAAAAGAAAAATATCAAATTATATTCACTTACAAACTGACCTTAACTACTCTTTAAAGCATCTCTACTTGTGAACAGTAGGAAAAATTAGTATACAGAACAATACCAAACAGTAGTAATGACTCAGAACAAGCCAGCTAGCTTTAGTTTAGTTTTGGTTTGGTTTTTTGGTTTTTTTCCTCTCTCTCTGTGGCACCTTTCTTCTGCATCTGCAGTGTCTTGATATTGCCATCTCAGACCTTCATTTGGGAAAAAGTCATAATCCAGTCAAGTCTGAGTAAGTGGTAGGACCCCAGAGCTGCTCAAAACACTCAGGTAGAGTAAGAAGTGATTTTCAAATGATTCGTTAGACACTGTTTTTGTAAATAGAATCACTGACATGAAGACAAACTGTTAGATTTTTCAAAGGGGAACTGGATTACAGAAGTGGGTCCCAAGAATAGCTTAACTGAGGGCTTTGGCTGTCTGTGTGTGCTCGTGGAACTCTGCTGTTGAGTATGGAGGCTGGTGCACGTGTACAGGGATGTAGTCTGAAGGAGTAGATGACGTCAAGTCTGAAGATGCAAGAAGATGTTACCAAGCACAGGTGACTGAAATCACTCTTTGGAGTTATGCTCCTGGGGTAAGTTGGATAACTGCATTCTGGACAAGTTAATTCCCTCTTACCTGTGGGTACAACAATTTTGGAGAAGTCTAGCATTTCCAGAGTTTAGTTGCCCTTCAGTGGCCAATATCTACAAGGATCAGTATGTACAAGGAGTTGCGTGCATTGCCAGGCAGCGTTCTAGGACAAGGGGCAACATGAGCAGGTTAAGGAACCACAAAGGGAGAACAGTTAGGATCCCTCAGAGGACTTCTGATTTGTCCTTAAAAATGTGAAGTTCCCTCTCTCTCTCTCTCCTACATGGACAATTTTACTTTGTATAAAGCATAAAGATATTGATAGATAAAATAATTTTTACTCATTTTTTAAAGCCTGAAATCATTAACTATCATAAGCCATAAAGTGCATCGGGATCTGTTTGATGTATTCTAAAGTGAAGTCAATGGCATTGGTGCCTTTCACAACAGACTAATTTGTACATTCACGGAAGAGAGAATGGTCTACCTCCGTCTATGAAGCCTTCGGAATTTTGTCATGTACACCTGGTACCAACAGATACTTCTTTGGGCTGTTGCCATGTTTTAGGAGGAATTCAAGGGCTGAATAACTGAGATTTTTAGCTACCTTTTGTTTTCTTCATGGCCACTATACCGAACAATTATCCTGAATAAAACCTGCCAAAGATAAGGAGAGACATACCTTTTCTTTTGAGGCTTCCTCTGACCTTGCCCTTCCTTACAAGGCTATTTTGTAGGGTGATGGTCTGTCTAAACCAGAAGAGAAGTGCTTTGCTTTTGTAGCTAGACATCCACTGCAGACAAGCAAATAAATCTTTTACTTATCTCGATGTTGAACTGGATTGCTGTGAAAAAAAAATCACTTGCCTCGAACATCTTCATTTATGATCAGATCCTTACCCAGCTTAGGAAATTCATCAAGTGAGACAAAATTTACTGGGGGGACGCTGTGTATAAGGGAGGTCCTGTACAGGGAATGACGAGTTGTCCGGAATTTTATGAAAATGCAGATATTGAGCTATCAGCATGCCTGATTAATGAACACTTGTTTATATTCTGTTTCAGCCTTGTTTCAACACCACAGAACTGATTCTAATAAAATCCTTTTGCGAATTCTTTTTCCTTCCACAGACTTAACTCATGATTGAAAAAATCATTACCTCTTCTGATTATAATCTTTAATTAGCAGGAAAATATATGTGTTGAATCATTTACTTAGTGTTCATTTTCATCATTGTATTTTGACAGCTTTTGCCTTAATAAATCTTCTGTAGACCCCAAGACCTGGGATAGCCTTGGACAGAAGGTTTTAAGGAGTTCTGTGAAACACTTTGCCTTCCAAGGACTTTAGAACATGATGTGCTACCGAGGATTTTCACTCCAAGGTGAGTTTCCTGATCACTAGCCTGTCTCTTCTTCTCCCTTTATAGCTTAATGAATCTTTAAGAGCTTTCCTTCTCAGTGGAACCAGTTTAAAAGGAGAGGAAGCGATGTCTCTGCGCAGCCTGTCATGTGAGAGTGGTCGTGTGGCTTAAGGCCAAATTCATGTCTTGTCTGCTGCCATGGCCTTCTGGTTTGGTTCTGGAGCTGCTCGATTATTTTTCCACAGGGAAAAACATTGAAGATAGCTTAATCTTTGTGATGCTTTCAAGGGAGCCTTTACCTGCCTCATAGAAGTGCCTCTAGGGCATGTATGCTTGATCTAGCACCCCTCATGCCTTAAATCTACATTTTTGGTGAGTGAGTAAAATGGCTCAAAGTATTCTTAGAAGGGCCCCAACAGCTCAGTTTTTGGGGCTGTAGACAACAGAAGTTTTTAAAACAAATATTCCCCAAAGAAAAATAAAAATTAACATAAAGTAAGCTAAAATGAAATTCAGACACTCTACTTCTAAGTAAGAGTATCCACTGAGGTTTTTATTATAATTCAGCAACTTTACTTACTTATAATATATAGTATGTTTGGTGCTCCTGAGTGTGCCTACGTTGCAATGTCCTCAACTGAATGCAAAAGCATGAGCATTGAGAAAAAATAACATGTAGACAGAGGTTCTTAGAGTGTTATGATCTTGTTTTAAAAATTATAGCTCTTTTCTGTGCAATTCACCTAGAGCTGTATCAATTTTTGAGGAGTTCTTGAATACAAGACGGTGGGTCTCAAGGGCGTATCCCCAGACTTGCATCCTGGCAAAGTAATCGTTTCAATTCCTTTTTCTTACTTGTCAACTTTTTGTGCTGGTCTTTTCAATAAATGAGTTGTTTGTACCTATCACCCTTCATTTAGCTTTAAGTAGATGTTTAAACTGATATTCTAATTTTTTTAAGGGACTTTGCAAGTCTGGCATCTCTGTAGGGGTAGGCAGGATTACAGTGGTATTCCTGACAGCAGAGATGATTAATGGGAGGCTCTTGAGAGTGCACTTGTGTGTTCACCGTGTGGGTGTCATTATGTTTACTGAGATGACTGTTAATGAGACATCAGAAATGCAGAAACTATGAGCGCCCTGACTGCCTTTGTCAAACTTCTGGTGTCTGTTATCCTCTGTGAGCCCACAAATATCAGCCAGGCATCTGGGAAGTGCAGGAAAGGTCCTACTGGAGCACAAATTTCACGGAGAAGTGCAGTACCTTGTTTTGCAAAAGCAAAAATAAGTGAGCATAACAAAGAACTGTTCCCAAACCTGAACCTGTCTCCTGAGCAGCAGTTAAGTACTTTGGCTGATGAGCAGTTAGCATGGCATTAGCCCCAACCAGCGTGGGAACCAGAGGACCTTCAGCTAGAGGAGCTAGAATAGATCAGAGGTAACAAGAGCTTTTGCCGTGGCTGCTTTGGCTGTGTGACTCTGGGCCTCTTATACGCCATGTGTAAGAGGTCTGAGAGGGAGAATTAGCATTTCTGAGTACACTTCTGAACAACATTCCCTGACTGTATGTACATTAATTCAGACTGGTTTGTCATCACTGCCCCATCTGGCAGGGGAAATGGGGTCCTTACAGCACTGCTTCCCTGTTTCCCTCCCTCCCTTGCACATCAGCTGCCACTGATGTGGCACCCACTTGACACCCCCCTAAACAAAACAAACAAACAAACAAAAAGCCCCAGTGCTGCTGCTTGGGGTTCTTGGTGTAAGAAGGTGATCACTCTCCCATGCTTGAGACAGCTGGGGTTGGGAGGGGTTCAGAGGGGAGAGGATGGAAATCCCATCCCCAGAGACAACCCCAGCCTCTAGGAGCAACCTTGTCCCTGCTCTGTGCTCCTGGAGAGCATGGAAAGCCCCTCACCCTTCCGCTTGGGCTGATGCATTATCTCCCCAATTCTGTCATGCCTGACACATTCCTGAGGTCACAGGAGGACTCTCCTGTTGTTTGTTATATGATGCCCTTGACCACATGGAAGAGGAGCTGGTAAGGAGGAAAGTCAAGTTTAAGACAAATCAATGGAATGTAGGGCAGGAAAAATGAGGTTGGAGGAGGGAGATAAGAAGAGATCTCCTGGGTCATGGAGTACACTGCTGAGATAGGCAAACAAAGTACAGATCGATTAATTAAAGAGGGATTAATTAAAAACAAGTTAATTAAAGATTCATTGGTTCATAATTAATTACATAATCTATAATTGCTAGAATTAGATTCATTGATTAATTAGAAATAACATCTATTTATTAAAATGCAATAAAATGTTGAGTCTGGTTGGTGAGTTTGCTGTCACTGTTTTTTTTTTCTGTTTGATCACTGCAAACCTTCCTAAATTTCTGCCTGAATTAATTCATGTCCACACTTAGACATTTTGTTCTTGTTCCTCTTTAGAGAGGACCATATGTTTAGCCTGACTTGGTATGACAGCTCTGTCAGCCGTACTTTGTGAACTCCAGTGCAGAGGTGTGAGAGGTTACCATGCCCATCTGCCTGTCTCTTCTCTCTCAGGGTGTTTATGTCAGCAGTCAGAATGAAACCAGCAGCTCAGCACCGAGAAGTCTGGGCTGCCAATGTGTTACCTTTTGTCAGAGAGTTCAGTACAGCCTTATATCTCCTCGACCTCTTTAGTCAGTGACAAACTAACCCTCGACTCTTTAATTTGTGCATTTTATTTGAACGATAAAATAGAAAGAGGTTTTGTACTCTATGGGAGAGACCGGCTGCCAGCTCTACAACCTGACTTTCCTAGTTTCTCGTATGACAGCACAAGTTGCAGCTGCTGGCCCTTTAGAGAGGTGGCAATCTGTAGAAAAGCCAGGAGGTGGCTGCTGTGATTGTGGCGAATATCTTTGTAGTCATTTCCTGTCTGTGAATAATTGACCTAAAACACTTTGTAGCGTTTGACCTGACATCTTGCGAGTAGCAAGATCTCATTTATCCAGATGGCGTATGGGGCTCTGAGCTTATCCACTGGCATTTGCAAGATATTTCACGGTGACAGTAATTATTATAATCATTCCCTTCAGTAGCAGGCTTGAAGCCTACTCTTTCCATTGACATAGTTGATCTAAGTGCAGAGTAAGTCACACGTGAACAGCTGGACTAACAACCACCCACATCTGTTGCTTAATAGGAGCCTGAGTAAGTCCACCCACTGCTGGTACATTTAGTCCTCCCCGAGGAGGCAGGTGTATAATCTAGGAAATTTTCCAGTTCAGCCCTCAGAGACATGAATCATTAATGTTTACTGCAAAGAAACAATGCCCTTTTTACCCATGAGGGGAAAAAGACCGCAAACACAGAAAAAAGGCCTAGGACATCTGGGAGAGAGCTCACAAGCAGGAAGCAGCCAGTTTTTCTTTAAGCCAGAGCTAGCTACTGGTTTTTACTATAAGAAATAACACAGCAGACTCTCCCAATACTCTGTTGTGTTTTTTCCTGTGTTCTGCAAGCCAGGGTCCAAGGCTTCAGGCTGTGAATGAGCTGAAATAATTAGGCACTTCTGCTGCTGGCAGCTCTGGGAAACGTGCTGCTCTAGTTTTGCTTGAGGGAAATGGGCTCATCAACTCACTTGAGGTCTGTATGGCTCTGAGGAGCTGTGGCACCTGTGGTCAGTCCCTGTTGCTCCCTTTGCCCCTGCCTGTCTGCCTTCCCATCACACCTAGGCAGTGAGACAGCCCCAGATTTGCCTGCCATGAGGGCTGCTGAAACACAGTGCTGAGGGTAGATGGAGATGATTGAAAGTGGGGATCATCCTTACTAAGGAGTGCAAAACAGAAAGAGGTCCATTGCCCCATTTTGTGAAGAGAAGAGGCTTTTAGGACAAAGCCCCAAAAAGTTGTTCACGCACAGAGCCCTGTGAATTCCTGTAATCTTGACATAATGCTGAAAATGGCTAAGTAAATAATAGCCTGAGAAAAAATGAAAAGCTCCATCCCCCCTCCCCTATTTTTCCTCATTGTCTTTATGGACCTTTTTTGAAATTGGAGTATTTTATTAAGGTAGAGTGGCTAAAACCTCAATCAAGCTGCCAAGTCCCCTGCTGCAGGCAATGGGGACACCGGGAGAGTCCCATGCTGGCCATCCCACACCTCATCTTTGAGTGAGGACTTTTGAGCAAAAGCCAGTAGCTTTTTGGCGGTACTGGCACAACCCCTGAGCTGTGTGACCTGGTGAACCAGTTTCTTTTGCCTATGCAGACTGGCATCTTCTCTATATGCAGCAGCTCTGTGCTGCTGTAAACTGGCTGGGTGTGTGGCTCAAAACCGTTACTTCTTTATTTCAGTTCTCTCACTTAGTATTTTGGTCTTCACAAAATTTCATTTAAGGGAAGGAACAGAAAGAAAAGCCATTTCAGTTTTGATCACTGTGATTTACTAGAGAGGTGATGGGCTGTGGAGCTGCTGTCTGGTCCCCACAAGGTGTGTATAATGCAGTTAGTCACAGGGCAACATAGACACTTCTGAACTGTCAGCACTTCCACAACTAGCAAACATCCTGCAGTCCCATCTGGGAAAATGGCACCTTTTCTAGTGTTTGCCACACAGCTGGCGACAGCTGTAGAAAGTTTTCAGCTGTGCCCAGGTTATCTAGCCATGAGTTTCACTTGGCATTAATCAAGAGCTGAGTTAGCCATACATTTTCATGCGGTTTTTGACTTCTTAAGGATGTTAACTGCATTCTAATTGCTTATCTATTTTTGCTGTAGTGAACATCCTTGTTCTGGAAAAAATAAAATAAAAAAAACCTCCTTGTAAGATTTCTAAAGCCAAAATTCAGGGAAAAATCCCCATTGACTCTGGGGATGAGGAATGGGTTGTTTTCAGTTGCCTTAGTTTGGCCAACTATTTTGGAAGGTTTGTTCAATGACTTGTGACTCCTCTTTGTCAAAAATTGGCAGAATATTAACTCAAGCCCTAAACCATTTTGGGACCTGGAATGGGATTGCTGGGAAATAGCCAATGAGAAACAATGGCAGCTGATTGAACGCAGAGTCACATTATACTGTGTTGGGGAAAAATCACCACAAAAAAAAAAATTACATCTACAAGTAAACTTTCTTCACCAAAGACACCACTGGGTTGGGGAAAGAAGTAAAGTTCTTCTCACTGACCAAGTGTTTTGTCAGCAAGAATTAGACTTTGTACTGTGATAGAAAAGTTGAATGTCTGGACTCACAACCGTAAGAAACTGTGAACATCAGCCAGGGCAGACCTAAGTGTGTTCAACTGCTATTGATTGACAGGTTTGTTACATCCCTCCACAGGAACTGCAAATGAGGCAGCTTTTATTTAGTGCCTTGAAGTCCTTAGGGTGAAGGCGTGCCATTCTAAAGAGCAGAAAATGGATGAAATACACAAAAGCTTTTAAAAAACCCACCTATGCTGACAGATGATAGGGCACCGCAAGAAATGATCAGTTTGCTATTCTGCTGTTGATGGTCCACTCCAACAATCTGAACTTATAGGGAGTCAAAGTTCCTTTTCAAATATGCAAATTGTCCTTAGTGATAAGATTATACAGTAATGAACTGTTCCGCTTTAACTGGCTTTGGAACGGATCAAATCAAACCTATTTTATCAGAGATACCCCTCGGGGCAACAGAATCATTTTCTATGAAATTCTTATGCTGTTTTGACCAGGAAACATTTTAACCTGCAATTTCCTGACAATGCTTTCTAAACAGTTTGTCCCCAGCACAACACAGTATTTCTATGCGCCGTGTTTCGTTGGCAAATTAACAAGGACATAAAAAATCTGCAGTAACCTATCATAAAAAATGCAAAAGCATTGAGTAGTAATTACAGCTTGAGCTGTTCCAAAAGGCTCAGTAGCTGAAATGGTCGAACAGCCATAATTTCTAGTTCTAGCTGAGTGTCTAAATCACACCTAATTTTCTGGGATCTGTTGCTACCGGTATTGGGGAAATCAGAGGCAGATGAAACCAGCAATCCACTGTTGGCACTGATGTACAGGAGGGTGTCTGTACATTCAGAGCAGACATTAATGTTTTATCTGGAAGATGCAGTTCATGAAGTCACGTGCCTTAAGGTGTAGCATGAGTGAGCGTGTGGTTCATTTCCTCTTCACGTTAGAAATAGTCTTGCTCAAGCTAGTCCAGTCATTTGCAAAAGCTGCTCTACAGGCTGTTCATATGTTTGCGAGACGAGGATGTTTGCATGGCTGCTCTAGCTTTGTAATTTACCAAGACAGAGCAGAGTGCAAGCCTAGGGCCACCTTCTCCTCACTATTTCCTTTGGGGTGCCAGTTCCATGGCAGTTTCCTTTCAGGGACAGGACTGCTAGCATGGAAACCATATATTGTACCTCAGATGTGCCTCAAAGCATGTGCTAGATGGGAGGGATCACTTCCATGCATGAGGAGGAAGATGCTGTGCAGGACCCATTCCAGGCTGCAGATGATGGGTTTTCTAGCGGATGTTGTATAATGTCCTCGTATGGACTGAGGAGATGAAACCCCACCACACTTCAAACTCAGCATGACTGAGTCTGTGGTTTAATGTGTTACTGCCTTTAGCAGATCTGTGGGGGAAATTTCCACAGCAAATACGAAGTAAAATATATCATTTTAAACCTCTTTCCC
>NW_010433638.1:39229-43520 GCF_000710305.1 Buceros rhinoceros silvestris | reverse complement strand
CTTTCCCTGATACTGTGGTTTAGTCCTTATTTGTTATGTCCTTGGAAGGTAAATGGATAATTATTACGACTCGGGTGTTGGTCAGTAATTTACTAAAATGACAAACCTTGATGTTGCATCCCACAGAGGTGTCTGCAGAAGTTTTCCAGGGGCCTGCTGTACCGAAGGAAGTCACAATGGCTACAAAATCTCCTCCTGGGTCCCACTGGAAGGAGCTTGTTGAGGGAACTCAGAGGAAAGCAGGAGTCTTTGCTACCACCATAAATAATCTCAGAGCAAAGAAAGAGGTGTCACTCCTGAAGATATAGAAGGGAGATGGGACCTTTACTAGAATTTCTTTAAGAGGTTTTTTAGGAAGAGGATGGAGGATTAATAAGTCTCTCTCGTTCTTGCATGGTAACAATGCAAATGGAAGTGGTGTGCTCATATCCCTGGGATAAGCTGTTGTCTCGTTTGGGAAAGGGAATGTCTGTCAGGGGCTTGCTGCTGACTTGATGTGGAGTTGGAATGGGAGGGAGGGAGGCGATTGGAGCAATTATTTCTGCTTGAATGAAGGAAGCTAAACAGCAGTGCTTGAGTATGTGCATCCCTATGCTGACAAAACTTGGGAAAAGTTGGAGGAGTTTGAAAGCTGTTTGCTCTACCCTCTTTGTGTAGGATGTTTCTGTTTTGGCTGAAGTGGTGTTTGGATGTGCGGAGACACAGCTACAGGGAAATGTCCCACCCCTCCCAGGCTCTGCAGCAGCAAGAACCATAAACTGGGTTTTCTGGTGCACCCCACCTCTTCCCAGCTCTGTGACAGGAACTGATCCAAAGCAGTCTTGGCTCCACAAAAGTGACTGCCCTCCAGGAGACTGAGGAGGGTGAGTAGGAGCTGCCAAAGCAGCCTCTATTCTCTAGTCCTTCATCTTTTTGCTCGGTGAGCATTTTTTTGCAGCTTTACCTCCATTACCTCAGAAGCTTTCAAGTCTTGAAAACAATTTTGTCGTTTTTCTAACTTTAAGAAGCTGGGTCTTGATTGCCTTATTTTATGGCTTCCTTGTGGTTCCTAAATGTTCTCACTGCAAGAACCAGTGAAGTTAGTTTTTGAGCCTGTAAAGAAGTGTTACAGAGTATTTTTATATAAGCTAGATTAATGGTTTTAGAAGACAATGTGTTTGTCATAAGGCAGCATTTTGGCAGCAAAATGAGCTTCAGTGAGCAGTTGTTTTCAGTCTTGTCACAAGTCTTCGAAGACCTAACCTGAATTTTCTCCTGATTTTTGAGTTTTACAAAATCATGACTCAATCCTATAATAAAAAAAAAATGCCCCCCTATGTTTTCATTTTAGAAGTATGTATTCTGATAGAGAGAAAAGAGGATTTTAAAAATTCCTTCTCTGTACTTCTTTTGTCTGTGTCCTCCTAAATCACAGTTATGCTTGGTGGAGCTAAAATAATAATATAGAGAGATTTATGCATTACAAATTAACACTCTGAAATGTGAAGTCAAACAGAACTGTAATAGCTAGATGAGAGATCTTTATGTAGTATTTCTGGGTGTCACATACTGGAGATTCATTTTTCTTTAAAGAAATCAAATTCCAGTGTCAGCACCTGATAGCAATTACAACAGGATTCAGAAACAGCATTTCATCCCTTGGAAGCTACAAGCAGAGAAACTGTTCCAATGACAACTAACCTCCAACAAATAACTGCAAATTCTCTATCACTGTCATTCTATTTCAGAGTATAAGTCTAATAAACCACCCAAAGTGGTTGCTTGAAGCTGGTCTGTAGGGAGCTTGCGAGGACGGCAATCTGCTGGCTCACGCTTGGGAGCAGTCAAAGCAGGAATTCTCTCCTTCAGTGGCACTGGTTCTGAAAATTGCAGTATGCGAACCCAGCTGGACCTTAGATGACAGACTTTCCAAAAAACGGCTTTTAGGTAATGTGACCAGTTTACACAATTCAAGGCTGTTCCCTTTGATGTATTTCCCATTTTTTGTTTATCTCTAGAGTGAAGCCTAACAGTACTCCATTATGCTTCTCTTTGCAGTGCTCAGTGGATCTCATTTGCAACTTAAGGGAGGAAAAAAACCTCAGTGCAGAAAGATCAAGTCTGGAGCAGGAAACGGTGGTGTTTTTAGGGGGGATGGTTAAAACATAACACATGGGGCTATTGTTCTCTAGCAAAAAAGAAGAGCATAAAACAGACCAGGAGATGTGTCAGAGAAAATTCCTGTTTCAACAGCCGGCTCTGGGACTGTGCTAGTGATCACGTACTCCAGAAAGGTGATGTGTTTCATGTTGAGCTTCCAGGTATTTGCTTTTATAATGCAACATCCTGAAAGATGAGCAGGCTAGAATAGAGTAAGAGGGAGACAAGACAAAATGGCAGTGCTCACATTCTGGTTCTCCTGCCCAGCCCCTGCCTTGTTCAGCACGTTTTGCCGGCCTGGATCAAGTGTCTCTAACGTGTGGGTGACCTGTGCTGTGGTGTTTCCTGGCACAGACAGGCACAGAGGTCCATGGCATCACTGGCAGAAGCTCCAGGGTTGTACCCAGCTGGAGTCACGGCCCTTTTCCTGGCTGTTAGGAGCCTCTGGGTTTAGAAACATGAATATTATCACTTTGAGGCAGAACACAGCTGTGAGGGAGGAAACACTGTAGTCGTGACTATGACAGCCCCTTCTGAGTGCTACAACAGAGCCCTGGTCTGTTGTGACAGCCTCCCTGGGGTCAACTTCAGGAGCCGACAGGGAAAATCTGAAGCTTTCTATTTCAGCTGCCACAGTATGCATTGAAAGGTAAGAGCTGCCCCACTTTCACCTGTGGAAAGTCCCCAGCGAGCTGGAGTATGTCAGGAGGTTGTTTCTGGAGAACCCAAGGGACAGAGAGTCCTTTTCATCCTGCTCTCTCCAAGGTGCCCAGCACCAGAAGCTAGAGGGTTTCTGTGCTCCCTGCACTGCTGTCAGTACTTGCCTGTTTCCCTTCCTCTCTACCATGAGGTTGAGACCTGTCACACCGTCACACCACAGGCGATTGTTCTGGAGGTCAGGAGAACAGCAGCAGCCAGAGCAGCAGGACCAGGCTTTTCCCCAAAAGCATCCAGAAGTGGACTGTAAACATGCAAACTGCAAGAGCTGATATATTACAGGGCACCTTTCAGCCAAGTTAGACTTTTATCCTAAAATACACAGATTCCCGTCTCTTCTAAAAGCCCTTTAAAATAAGTTGGGCATTTTGCAGGCATGTTTTAGGTATGAAAGTGGGTGACCGCATTTTGATTAACAGATGTATATTTCTTTGTCTGTAGGCTGTGGGTTTGCTACAGGGACTCTGAAAGCTGTGGGGTCACATAGTGACTGTATATTAACTAAGGCTTTGGAGAATTGCTGAGATTAAATTCTCAACAATATTCAGTGAGCTGGTCAACGTGCTGATCTCCATGTGTCCAGCCTTGTTTTGTACTACCTGTCAAATGAGAAACCAGGATTTTGCAATAATTATGACTGTTACTCAGGGAATTAGTTAGAAATTAAAGGTCATCTAGAAAACCAGAACCAAAAAAATCCAGCCTCCAAAAGAGAAGACAAGGATGAAAATATCTGCATGAGGATGTTGAAAAAGCAAAGCTGAACTTTACTATTCTCCACGGAAACGTGACACAGAGGTTACGATGTATTTGGTGACTTTGCTGGATCTTACTGCCTGTTCCCAGCACTGAAAACAAACGCAAATCACCCTGGGAGCAAGTAAGCGTCAAAGGCTCCATTCCTTTCATTCCCTTTCTTGTCATTTCTCTTTCAAACTCTGATACTCGCTTTTCAAAGTTTATTAATAACAGCTGTGCCTGAGACTCAGAAGAGTGTTGCAGGAGGAGAACTATAGATAGGTTTTTTTTTTTCTTTAGTCTCCTTCTTGGTGTTGGGAGTCTTGGAGCAGCTTCATTGGGGTGCAGCAGGGTGTGAGAGTGAAATGGAACCAGCAATTTTTGAAAAATCACCTTGGATGACACATTTAACTTCCAGGCTGTCTTGTATTCTTCTCCGAAAGAGAGAAGAGAGAAATGGAGCCTCAAAGCTCCGTTACCAGTTTATGGAAGAGAAAATAGTCAATTGTTTGTGGTATCTACTGTGAAAGGTTGGCATTCAATTAAAAGAAGGGCAAACGAAACAACCCATTTTCATTTGACAACAAATATACAGAAGATACGGCACAGCAGGAAACAACTCTCTTTTGTGTGTTATCAGGTATTTTCCAGTCTTGGTAACTCTCAGCCATAATAATCCTAATAATAAAATTTCCTG
>NW_010433638.1:31358-39137 GCF_000710305.1 Buceros rhinoceros silvestris | reverse complement strand
GCTGAGTCAGTCCCATTGTTTTCCAGTGAAGATAGTCACTGAAGAGATGTACAGCAGCTGCCACACTGCTTTGGGGTACATTTCTGGGGGGCCAGCAGAGAGAATAAGAGCAGATGCTCTTCTCCCTGCATTGAGCAGTGATGTGGGGAAAAAAAAAAGAGACTCCCTGTCAAAGCAGAGTCGCCATATACTAGTCATGTGCTTCACAGCAGTGCTGCCCTGTCCAGCCTTGTGTGGCCAAGTGACCTTTTTAGAGCCCAGAGGGAGGAGAGGGGCAGTGCAGGTCTCCTCTGATTGTGGGATCAGGGTGCAAGAGTTTGAAACTTCTGAACAAAGGCTCAGAAATTTTCCTGTGCCACTATTTTTAGGAACTGCTTAAGTATCTCCTCTCAGAGAGCAGTAAAGCTAGGATAATATTGAGATGGTTAGAATGCCTCATCTTATTTCATTTAATAAGCCAGGTGGAATAGTCTCCGTGAAGTCCCTGTAAATTCTTAACTCCTTTTTTCCTAGCTGGAAAAGAAATGCAGTTTTTTCTTTACCACATTCTGACAGATATTAAGATATGATAAAATGAAAATAGCTTCACACTATAATTCACCGTGACTTCTCTCCTGAGCATGGAATGGAGCAATTCAGGATTAATGTTGATTTTATCACTGCTACCTTCCCTAAACAAAAAAGTCCTTGCAGATTTAAGGGAATCCCTTTTGTCTTGCGGTCTTTGGGGAGTTGTGCTGCCTGTATTCAAGTCTCTAGAGGTCCAAGTCCCTCAAGACTGCATGGAAGAGAGTCCTAGATGAGGATCAGAGCGATTCAATATCATAACAGATTAGGTTGTAAGAAGAGGAACCATTGTACCCACAATGAGCATTTAAAGGCTTGCCCCAGAGCCCATCAGAACAACGAGCTTTGGATCAGTCTCGATCCAGACTTCCTTTCTCAGGACTGCAATTGCAGATGAAAATATTGTGCAAGTGTTTGTGTTACTCTTTTGCCCACAGTATTTCCTTTTGCTCAAAAATTAGTCTTTCAGACTGGAGTTTAATGGGACTTTGTCCACCACGATCCATCCTGAACAACATATGTCTGCCAAAGGAATTTTCATACATAACTTCCAGCCACAGGAGATGTTTTCTAGATAGCTCCATCCCTGTGTGTGGCTCACCAAGCTCTGCATCCTGCATGAGCTGCAGGGAACAGAGTGCAGATCAGCACTGTGTAAGTAGGTTATATAGAGCTGGTATCTGACAGTATGACTAGTAAAGAAAGGAGGTCAAATGTGGCATTCATTACCTCATTCACAGCATCATAAATCAGTCTCTGTCTTTACCCTCAACTGTTTGGCTTCAGCCACCCACAGCCCCCATGACTCCATCATCATAATGAATAATTCAATAAATATTTTTAAACTCCAGCTATTATTGCCTATTTAAAGCTTCGTACTTTATGGTTTGTGGGGTTCTCAGGAACTGCTGTGTGGGTTTTGTAGGTTTTGCAAAGGGCACAGGGAAGAAAGCAGAAGGTGGTGGTTGGTTTCACAAACAAACAATTCAGTGTAACTGGCATACTTGACAGACTGGAAAAATATAATTACAACAGTGGGTAGGAAAGGAGAAGACCAGAGAATCCTTGAGGGTTAGAAGCAGCAGAAAGACAGTAAAAGAAGAGAAGCCATTTGTGGCATTCAAGTCTGGAGAGGTCGTGCGGCATCGAGGCAGACCTGAAAGAATACGTGGATGTAGCATCTATTGTCTGTACAGTTTTGAGCAAAAATAAAGAAATGCCAGGAGGGCTGTGAGGTGAACAGGGACTGGAGGGCAGGCTTTGCATTTTAGCTTTAGAGAATAAACAGTCAAAATGAGATACCCAGGCTGAGGCTGAGGGAAATATGGCAACTGTTAGAGGTGAGAGAGAGAGAGACAAGAAAGCAAGCAGTTCTAAAGCAAAGCACTATTGAAGATCGTTCTGCACTCTCCTAAACCAGGTGTTCTTTGCTCTACTTTGCAAGACAGATCATGAAAATAATGAAAATGGTTGCTTGAGACCCACACCTAAAGGACACTCAAGAGACCACTGCCTAAAGGACAGTGACACTGCATATCCTCAGTGACTGCAAGATGCAGGACAATGGACGCTGCAAGATGAAAGGCGTTTTCAAGTAGCATTATACAATGTCTCAGTGTTAGCGTGACTCGGGATCTCCGCTCGAGTCCTGTGAGGTGCTCTTGCTTTGCTTGCCACTAAGTTCAGAGCATGGAGTTAAGCAAAAGGCATCAAGTTTCTGTTTACTTTCCTGTTAAAGATAGTTTCTAAACAGCTTCCTATGTCTGAAATATTTGACATTTCAAGGACATCACAACATGCTATTCCAGTTTCTACATCCCTGTACGTTTTCCCAGTTTCTAGTAGCCATCCACAATCTCTAAATCTGTGGGAGTTTCTTATATGGGGGCAGAAAATATGTTAGGAGAGGAGCCCTTAAGAAAAAAAAAAAGAGCCGATGATTCTTTGTCTTCTTATTCCCTTTCTCTTCTCTACTTGAATGTCTCAGTAAATATTGATGAAACTGAATGGCAGAGAGATGGGTTTCTCACTGTTACTTGTACTAAGATATATCAATAAATTTCATTTTCAAAATCCTACCCTACTTGTATTCATCATGTGGTGAATGTGCCACTTCTTTCCCATTTTCCAATGAAATATTTTGATATTAAAAATGTTTTCAAGCTTATAATTTTAATTTTTAAATTTTATTTTCTTAGAGTATTTGGAAAAAACAAGGTAAATTAAAAAGGAAGTATCTTAGGTTGCTGGGAAAAAAAAAAAAATCCACAACTGTGCTTTTGTCCTAAAAAGCTAGCAACAGGTATTTGCAGTTTGTAGCGGGAAAATAATATGAAGTTATAAAAAAAGAATAGAATTACACAGACATGGATAAATTAGGTATCAGAGAAAGAATTAAAACAGCTTTTCGTGAGGGAAATAAATTCTCACAGAGATGTCAATGAGTACACATATGACAGTGGCCCAATTAATACAGGATATTTCAGTTACCAAAACTTTTCGATGAGACATGTCTCCACAGACTTTTACAGTAACTAAGCTGTTGTGGGATGAATGTGGATGTCCTCCCTTGAACTAACTGTCAAAAGATAAGAAACCAAATGAAGAAAAAAGTTGACTGCTTTCTCATGGAGAGGCTGCCAGGGGAGTTGCTGCATCTGTGCTAGTCAACGTGTTTCTAAATTGTCCAGAAAAGGAGCTGAAATTCAATGCTAATGAATGAGAGTTAATACACATGGAAAAAGCAAGTCCTTAAGACTGTGATGGAGAGACTGACTCTTCCAAAGCAACATCGCCAAGCCTCCAGTGGAACCTGAAATGAAAAAGGCGAAAGATGTCCCTAAGGGTGTCCCTTCTGGTCCCTCCCTAAGTTTTTGCTACCAGCAACAACTGCAGGACACTGACTGGTCTGGCACTGTACGGGTGCTGCTACAGTCATCTTCTCATTCCTCCTCCACACAACTCCCCCCTCTGGAAGTTAGAACAAAATCAAAGGAGCTAAAGAAGATTACATCAGTGGGAAAGAGGGGAAAACATTTCTTAGTCCTTTTTTTCTGGGACGTGCAGATGCTGTGACAGGCAGCCTTAGAAAACATCAGAAGTGTAATTGTATTAATAGAATCACTTTCTTAGGCATGTGAAAATGGAGATGATGTGTCATTTACAAGTGAATTGAGTATCATTTTACAAGTGAATGAAGACTCAACACTGGTAACTGCTGGACTGCATAATATGGCCACAAAATGCTTCCATAATAATGAGTCCAGGAAATTATTGCACAGCTGTAACACAAGTGTGAAGAAGATTAGTAGAGATTTTCAATAGATTTTTAGGTTCTCCCTTTTTAAAAATACCTTTCATCCTCAATGCAGCCTGATTGCATACAGTAGCTGGCATGAAGGCAAGAAGTAACTGCAGTGAAGTCTTGTAGAGAAAGCACTAGCATGTTTAGACATGCTGACAATGTAGCTCCAGGATGTAAAGAACTCGTAGGATCCATATCATAGGAAGAAGGACAGGGTCAAGGAAGGAGGAAGTCTTTTGAAGCAAATGGTTCCCTGCCACGCTCAGCATTCATTACAAGCTTTTTCACATTCAGCCCAAGCATCTCTTGGCTGTCTCAATTAGAGTTTGATTATAAGTACACAGAAGGAGTCTGTGGAGTCATTTGTCCAGCTGTGATGGCTGGTGCTGTATTTCTCTTCCCCTCAGGTGGAGAGGCTAGCAGCGGACAGTGAAAGCCTTGGGAAACTCTTTCCAGATGACTGGGAAAAGGACGTTGGGAATGGGTATGGTGGTTAGATCTGCCCTTATCTAGAAAATTTTATTTCCCTGATTACCCAAGACAAGAAAGTTAATTCTCATGACAGATATTCTCCTCCTCCTCTCCTCTCCATTCAAGTCAATTCTGATCAAGGCTGAAGCAGTGGATTCGCCCAGGCCTGTCACTGATTCTTAGACATGTCTCCTAGAGCAGGAGACATAACAGGAGACACAAAGGGTCCCATTTGATATTCATAGGAAGAAGCAAAGTGGGTGTCGTTGTAAAGAGGTCCCAGTTTCAATAAGCATTATAACCAGCTATTCTAAGCTATCAACACTTATGAATAAAATCCATATAAATTCCACAATACAACTTTGGTGGTACAATCTAGGATTACTGGGACATGTCCTCAGTTGATATTAATTAAAACTGAACAGAAGGTTTACCCTGGCTATGCAGATTTACCTTGGTGGTTGATTAACCCCTGTGGTTTTTGCTTGGCTTTGGGACTATGACATGTTAGATTTATTGGCTCATTTACTACAGTAAATGAAAGTCTGTGGACTGAGCCACAGTTGACAGCAGAGTGGTGAATGGACTCACTGAGGAGCAGGGCAGGAATGAAGAGAGAACATTTGTTCTGAAAGACAGAATCCAGTTCTCATTCCTGTCCTACTCCATCATGACTGCTTTCCACATCCAGTGAAGATGATCCGCTTTGGGACTTGAAATGAGCAAACACACTTTTTTCTTAAATGAAAAGTGTTGTAATGAAAAGGATTTGACAGGCCGTAGAATATACTACAGAGCTTTGTTGCTGTGAACTGGATTCACTTTCTCTAGAAAGAAAAGGGATTGTCTAGTGCTGATCTCTACACTGAGAATTGAAGTGTAAGCAATGTGATGGATCGTACACATGCTTGCACAGGGCATGATGGTGTTTGGTTTTTGCAGTTACCTGCTGCCCTGTATTGAGATGTCCAGACATGAGCTGGGAATCATGAGAATTTGAGGAGCTTGTGCCGGAGAGTGTAGGCCCCTGAAATTACGGATTAAAAAAATCATGAGCTTAGTGATAAATGAGTAAATACAGACAGACGGGACATGATGGCTTGGTGTGTAACAACAATACAAAGTTGCTGGATGTGATGATCACATGTAACAAATGAGAAAAATGTTTTTCTTTTATTTAATTTCTGACTCAAATTTACATTTTCCTTGATAGATCACTAACAAGTGGACAATACAGAACGGAGGAAATCTTGTGACTTACCAAAATTCAGATAATAAGTTTCACAGAAGATTGTAGAGCATCTGCAGATAGGAGCTGAGAATGAATGCAGGTTGAGTGTCAGAGGAATGATTTTTCCCAAATGTTTTCTATTTTATTACTTTATTATTAAGGTAATGATCATTATTGCAAATAATAAAGTAAATTTGTAGCAGACTGTTTCTAGTTTGCTATTTGAGGAGCTGATCTCCCAAGGAAGTCTCATGGGCTTGGCATGACCCCTGTGATGGAGCTGCAGGGTGACAGTGTCCAGAGCAGATCAGAGGTAAGGGAGGAGCATATGGAGAAACACCTTCCACTCACTGTCTGCCCAAACCTCCACTCCTGTCCTGCTTTTACTGCTGGACCACAAACCTTCTGTTCAAACGACAGCTTTCCCTGAGGCAGCACCTTTCATTGCACAGCATCACGTCCTGAGTGTGTTATAATGAACAAACATCGCTCCTCGGTGTGTGTGGCGTTGCCATTGACCAGGTCTGCTCTAATATCACCCGGGCAGAAATGTTTTCTGCAGTGCTAGACCAAAGCAAAGACATGAAGTATCTGACATGAATACTCTTTTAAGTATAAAGCAACAGGTGCTTTAAAATTATATATACAGTGTCCTGGCATTTACAGATGCTAAGATGAACTTCTTTGGGGTATACGATAAGGCCTTCTTTTATTAAAACTGGCTTTACCTGTCTGCTTACAGCCATAAAGAGAGATGTGTGAGAACATATCCTCCTCAGTTCCCTCCAGAAGGCGCAGAAGGGCAGCTTGCTGAGTACAGTACTCGATGTTAGCAGTGAGATTTGTTTCTGGATTTTGTTTGTAATTAAGGGAGTTATTAATGCTGAGAAGGAGTTTTGTGCTCAATCCATAATCCATTATCAACTCTAATGGACAAAAGTGCATTCAATGGAAGGGAGTATACAAGCTATTAATGTGCCAGTTACTCCACTGGTGTGAAAAGGTGTGATCCCAGACGTGCAACAGCACCGATTCATGGGAGCTGGAGACCTGGTGTGGCACTGACTGTGGGGGAAGTGAGACTCTTTGGGATAGCAATGTATTTTTTGGGCTTTCTCCACTGTGAATTCTCTCTTCTCTTTCTAGAGGTGGCTAATGGAAAACATCTTTGTTCAGTATATGGGGTTCACAGCATTCCCCGTGTTCCCTGAATTGTGTTTGTTACTGGTCTGAGTCCCCCTGGGTCTTCCGTTATGTGGGAATCTGCTCACTTCAGTGCATTTGGGGAGGCTATATTTTGCATCTTTAGAAATCTAAAAACTGCTGTAAAAATTATTTACTTGTGAGCTTGAAACAATGTTCAGAGATCAAACAGTGTTTGATGGTTTGGGTTTTGGGATATGGGGGGTTTTTTTGGTTTTTTTTTTTTTTTTTTTTTTTTTTTTGTTTTGTTTCTTTTTTAGTGAATGGGGATGTTCAGTCCACTCTTCTGAACTATCCAGCTATGGTTTGGCTTCCTTTGACCAGGGACATTGGCCAAAATGACACAGGCAGATCTCTGGGGCCTGCGAGGCAAGAAAATCTCCCTAATCACCACCATCATTCTTGCTAGCTCCTTGGTCACTGACTTTGGACAACAACATGCTGCCAGCTCATTGCTGCCAGTCGTATGACAGAGCCCAAGAAGGCTCAGTGGCAGACTGGATGGGAGGGAGCATAACTCAGCGACTGTTGGTAGTTAAGCACCTATCAGCCACACACGGGAAAAAAGAAATGGGGGATTTCAGGTGGCCATCACTTCCCTGCCACTAAAGAAGCCTAATCAATTGATGAGAAGGATTACTTGTTGCTAATTGCAATTATTTAAATAAATGCCAAGCAGGGTGACTTTCCTGACAAAGGGATACTACAGCACAGCACAGCACATCCATCTCAGGGGCAGTTAATTAACTTTACTGCCTGCTGCTTCGCATAAAGGAGGAAATGAGATAGCGAGTCTTGTCCTGTCTTTATAACCTTTTACC
The DNA here is from genome assembly GCF_000710305.1 of Buceros rhinoceros silvestris. Taxonomy (NCBI): domain Eukaryota; kingdom Metazoa; phylum Chordata; class Aves; order Bucerotiformes; family Bucerotidae; genus Buceros; species Buceros rhinoceros. The sequence continues at coordinate 31,540 of NW_010433638.1, read as the reverse complement.
TTTATTTATTTATTTCATCATCACTTTGGCAGTGATTCAGTTGGCACTATCTACCTGGCTTGTTGCATAATCACCTCTTGGGGATTGACATTAAATAGTCCTTGGTGGTGTGGTATTCAAATACCTTGTTTGCCTCTGTAGTAGTCCCAGGAACTCAAATGACTTTTCTTACATTTCCCTAC
>NW_010433638.1:25782-31250 GCF_000710305.1 Buceros rhinoceros silvestris | reverse complement strand
CAGATGGTGTGTGGAAGCAGAACACCATTGGCTAATGCTGGTGTTCAACGAAAATATGCGTATGAGTTTGTCTGAGGGATGTTACGGGGAAGCAGGTGCTGTAGACATAATTTTTCAACTTTCAATGGAAGAAGTGCTCAGCTTTTTCAAAATATTACCAAAAAATTGGTTTAGATGACAAGAAAATTGAGTAAATTGCTTTTCCTTTGATTTTTCTACTCCCTTTTCCTCCCCCTTCTATTGCAAAGCTTTTGTACTTTTTCCAAACATCGCACCATAAGTCTGGCTTTTCAAAGCTAGTTAAAATTTTTGAAATTACATATGGTGCAAAGGAAGAGTAATTCTCTTTCGGCTATGCATTCTGCTCTTTTTTACTAGTTGAGGAAAGTGACGAGGAAAGAAATAAGGCAAAATACTGAAATGTCCAGTTGCAACCAGAGCTGGATTATAAGTAATAACTTTTAAAGAAAAGAATTGTTAACTAATTTCTAAAAAGCCAACTCTAAGTTCCATCTGTCTGTATTTTTCACTAAACCCAACAGTTCTTGTTGTTTCTACCTTGCGGGAGCAAAACAGTCAGTACACTCTTGAAGAAAACATAAAAATATGCTACTACCTCTAAGTGTCAAGGTACCAGCCTAAAGGTGCAAGCCCAGGAGGAGCAGCCCAAGCCTGTCTCACGGTTCTTTTCAGGCATGACTGTTAACACCAGTTCTTGTTAACAGGGTTCCTGTTTAATACTGGTGCAAGTCTCCTGGAGAAGTTGTAGAGTCCCCTCTTTTGTCTGACTGGATAAAGTCTTGAGCAATGCGCTGTGGCTGACCCTGCTTTAAGCAGATACCTGCCAGCCTCATCCATTTGGTGAGTCTATTGCAGAGCAAAGGCAGCTTTTGCCTAGGAGCAGTGTCACAGGTGTAAGGGCAGTCAGGCCTCTCTACCGTGGCCTTGGCAAGCCCCACGCTCTCTCAACTGCTGTCCTCCAGGAGCCTGGACAAAGTGACCCAAAGCATGGACATCTCCATGACTTTCCGGAGCAAGGAACAAGAGGCATTGTGTGGAAGAGTAGGAAGCTAGATCTGCATTTCTGGAAGACCAGACCATCAGGGCTCCCTCCTCTTGGCTGTCCCTGGCTTCTTTGCATGAACTACTGTTGTTCTCTCAGGACCAGAGTGTAATAATTTACAGGCTGTGCTTGCTGCCAAGCCTCTGCTGCCCTGAAAGGCTGTTTGTCCCCGGCAGTGCCGAAGAGAAATCACTCCACTACAAGTACATTAAGCACATGAATAGCTCTGACGAGAAGCGGAGCAATAATTTATTTGGTGAGCTCACTTACATTTTATTGAATACATTTATTGGCTGTCCAAGAGCTCTATCAGGTGCTTTTACAGCAGCCAGACACAGAGACATGGCCTCAAATCTGGAGTCAAGTCAAAAGGTCCACCCCACTTCTTTACTCTAGTGGTAGAAAGAAAATCTCCTCAAACAAGCAGCGGTGTCCTGCCACACTGACTTACACTACGTGCAGTGCAGACTAAGCATTGGTATTATTTCATCAGCAACAGCTAAGTGTGGCTGCGCCAGGATTTGGTGGGTAATGTGTTCTGGACATGTCTGAAGTGCTTAACAGTTTGATGTGGCAATGGCAGGAAATACAATTTTAATCGAATTTGGACATTGTTCCCTCTCCAAGTGTAAAAGCTTCATGAATGCAACAACATGTAATCTCTCACACTCATTTTGTCTTGAGGGTTGAATGGAAATTATAGTGTGTCTTTAACACACTGATTTGATGACAAATGGAGAGAGATTGCAAATTTACCAGTGAAATATTGAAAAAGAGGACTCTGCAAAGTGGGAGAGCCAGGTCATCAGAGGTCTACTTTTCTACAGGGGAGCTTGAAACAAGCACTTCATTGTTGGTCGCATGTGTACAAAGCAATTATAGTAAATAAGCCACAATAGAGGGGAACGTTAATCTGTTTTTCGAGGTGAGGCAAGTGTTGGCTGGCTTCTACTGGCTCGGCAGTGCACTGCAGCCTATGCATGAAAAATGCACAGAATAAATGGAATGGGAATAGCTGATGAATATCACAAAATGGAGACGCTGAGAGGTTTGCTGCACTGTTGGAAAATGTTTGGGTATTTGCTAGTGACAGATGGTAGGCCTTTTCGTCTATATCTGTGTGCCCTGGGTGGAGGATTGCTTGATGACACGCACACGATTACTGCCACTGTTGTCTGTGTCATTTTGTAGCATTCTTACAGCTTTGAGGGTCTCATTTAATCATTTGTGCAGAGATTTTATGAGGCAGGTACTTAAGAGTGATGTAGAAGGGAAGACAAATAAATTAAAGTCAATTCCAGTTACACTTAACCCCAGCAAGGGGACAGTCTGTGATCACTTAGCTGTTCCTGAACGGCCTAGGTCTTGTATTCCACATTAGCATCTGGATTGAAGACACACACATGGTGTTAACTAGAAACAGGCAGAGGCCAAATAAATGAATATACCAACATGAACCCATGTAGGGTCTAATTCCCTCCACAGTGGGAAGGCACAATGTGTGTTGAATGCCAGAAAATTAATTTTGAACTAAAATACCCTTTGAGCAGCTTGCATATTTCTGTTACTCAGACCAAAAGTTGCACAAGACTGGAGGAGACAGGAGGTTTCTCTTCACGGTGGCAGAGCACCAGAGATATGCATCCCACTGAGAGCTCTCTAGCTGCAGGACACACATGGGTCTACACCCCCATCAGTCTCTGTCCCTTACTCCTGGCCAAGGGCTCCAGCCTGCTAGCTGAAAACTCCTCTGAACACTTCATTTACATTTTAAAGGAGGAGAGAGGAAAAAAAAGGAAGGTAAACAAAACAAAAAAGGAGGCTGTCTCTCTTCTTCGGAGAAATTCAGAATTTTCACAACAGCAGAGACTAAGATGCATGGAGGTATGTTAATAACGAGCTTTGCCCTCAACACTTCCTTTTGTCTGTTTTCAGATAGGTGATACCAGGCCCCTCAGCGTCCTGGCTCCCTGTGATCCCTTTCTGTAGCATGACTATATCCGTACATACCTGGGCTCTAGGTCCTACTCCGGGCTATGGAAATAAGATCCAAGTCCTTACTATTGCATGACACCATCATTCCTTCACATGGCAAATGCACCCTGTCCCTGTGCAGGTTGTGTGTTGAGATTATTTTCTTCTGAAAGCAAATCAATACTCCAGGAGAACTGGTCCATTGCATGTCCTTTGGGTACTTCATGCTCTGGACACACATTGCTGCCCTCTCTGCAGCAAGCAGAGATAAAACAATTCCAGCTTTTACTGTCTGAGGCTAGAGCCTTAGTTTAAAGCTATCAAACAACACCTCTTTTAGACCTGTGATTTTTCCTCCGCATTTCTCATTTGTCTTCCTCTACCCCCAGAGGAATTTGTTCTTGTTTGTTGTTATCTGGACTGTCTCCAAACGTCAGCTGTAAACCCGATTCATTATCAAGGAGATCATCACAATTCATAGTAAGCTGTGTGCTAATTACATGTACCCTATGAGTATTTTCCTCGCATTTATCTTGTGAGTGCTCATTTTGCAGATTAATAATGAACATGACAACTGCAAGTGAAACCAGTGCTGTAGACTGTCAAATAAAGGCATGGGGAGATTGGGCTCTTAATTAAAACTGCTATTTGCTTGGCATTACAAATGCTGCTACACATCTTGCTTCCAGGAAAGGCTATTTATTAAAAAAGTATTATTCCCAAGAGACAGATAAAAGACACCAAGGCACTCTGGTAACACCAAAAGAATCACTTAGTATTGAAAGCTATTTTACACTCACACTGAATTAAAGAGTCTGTGAAAAATATCAGCCTATTAGACCTGAAGAACAAAACTCTCTCTCTTATGCAGCCAAGTACAAACAAGCTTTTCTCTTCTGTCTGAGCCATAACCAAAGAACTCAAGCCTGTGGTTTTGTTTTCCCAATCAGGCTTGGCCTAGGTTCTTTCACTGAAACTGTCTGTAAGCCTCATAAATAATTTTTGCAGTCAAGAGGCAGAATAAAGTGGTTGTGAGTGGTCATCAGTCAGAAGTAACTGGTTTGGTCACTGACAGCTTCATGCGCTACAGGAGAATCTGCAGTTTGGAAGTGAAAAATGATTTGCTTATATTTTTAAAGAGTACCTCATTCCTCCTCACAATCTGTAAAACAGTGCTTGTGTTTTTAAGACAAGAAAAAGTTGTGGTAGAAATATATGCTTTGAATCTCTGGGTTTTAAGCTAGAAGACAACACAGCAGCAGCCAATGCTTCAGAGAAAATAAGTCCCTTCTTTTGGGCATGAACATTCTGCTGGCTGTTTACAGTTTGTTTTGCGGTGGATTTCATTTGGGTGGATGTAGACATACAAGGGCAATTAACTTTCAGAGTGATAACTTCATGTCAGAAAAGCAGTCCTGCTTCTCTCAATTCTGTTCAAAATCCTATTACTTCTAACTTCCTCCCTGTACTGATTTCAGATCATCGCCTACTTCATTCCTTGCAGTAGCTTAGCTAAGTTTCTGATGAATGTGTTAGTTTCAGTAAGATTTCTGTTGTTCCTCTAAGAAACCTCGAATTAAATCACTGTAGATTTGTGCCTGTGTGTCATGTCTTTTGTGACCCCCCTGCCGCCTCAGCCCACTAATCTTAGGGCTGAAATTCAAAAAGTAATTTTTAACAAAAATCAAATTCTCTTTTCCACAACCCTTGTATTTCAGAAATAACAAGAATGAAGATGGCCTCTTGTGGAATGGCTCTAAAGAGCCTATTTTTTCTAACTCTTTTAATACCCCAAGTGCGATAATCACAAACCATGTAATTTCTTGTTCATGACTCAGGTGCCATGTTCTGCTGCTCAGCATGACCTCACGTGATTTACATCACAATAGCATGAACTTGTTGTTATAAATAGTTTAAAAGTCAAAGAAGTTGTCTCTTGAAACACCAGTTTTGCCCATCAAAGTGACTTTCTTTTGGTTAGTCAAAACATATTGCAGTGGTAATAAATTGGCTGGTCATGAAGTACATAACCTTAGTACAGGAATATCAAAACACAAGGATCTTCTACTATAATGTATCTTCTGTTATATTTTCTGTATCTTACCACCCTGGATACAATCAAAGATTCTCACTCATGAGGCTGCTGCCTTGCTAAACAGAGATTCATCTTTAACTAACACCAGTGCACTTGCTAAAATGAAAACCTTTCCATAGAACACAGTGTTTTGGTTCATGTTACTAGCTGTGCAGTCATCACAGGAGCAAAACCAAACTGGTCTTTCTCTACCAGATCTTCCTCTCCTACAAGTGGCTGACTAGCTTCTGGACCTGCCCTTGCCACAGTGCCTTTCTTTACTCCTGATTTCCCACTCTCATTCTGCCAAGCAGAACTGCAAACAACTAACATCGCTGTCAAATGCCTTTCTTTCCC
>NW_010433638.1:11375-25699 GCF_000710305.1 Buceros rhinoceros silvestris | reverse complement strand
CCCTAATGGTACCAGTCTGAATACAGAGTAGGCAGCGAGTTTGGTGACAACCGTACTTAAATCAGAATAATTTTTCTTATCTTGTACGTTTGTTTTTATGACCTTGATGACATCTTTATAGAGTTCACTTTCTCTGAGGGAGAGGCTGGTTTGTGTTTGCTCATGCAACAGCTGTGCTTTGTCCTTTAAAAAGACAGTATAGTCCCGATGCCTGGCTATTTTTAAACTACATAGGTCTCACTGGTCATCTAAAAATAGATTTCTAATGTTCACATGTAGTATACATAGAACCATCATTTGACGAAATATGGTAGCACAAAGGGGTCCTTAGGAGGTCTTTGGCTTCTTCTGTAGCAGCGATAATGATTTTAAAATACAACAAAACCATAAACAGCCCTTGTACTGCCTGTTTGCAAAACACCATGAGCAGAAATTAATGCTTTTGTGCAAATAAACTCCAGACTGAGGATATACTCAGACTTCTCCCAGCAGTGATCAAACAATAATGGTTTTTCCTTCCCTGAAAGGTTCTGGTTAATCATAACCCCTGTACAGCAAGAAAGCAAGATATTTTGAAGGGAAAAACAATGTTGGAATGTAAACCAAAAATTCTGATTCCCGGAAGCATCAATGAAAGTTCTTTCTTTAAAACAAGCATAATCAAAACATCTTGTTATTGAGCTTTCAGATCAGATTTTTTCCTCCAAAGACAGCCTAAAACATCCAGGCCATCTGATTCCTAAGGCTTTTGGGTTTCTTCCTCATTGATGCTAGCTCAGAGGAGGGATCTCAGAGGCCCTGGACTGCTTAGACCCAAAGCAATCCCCGTAATAGAGCAGACCCAGATTTTGCTTACCGAGGTTTCCTTAAGAAAAGCGTACCAGCATGGTGAAGAGAAAACACTATGGATCATCTACATTCAGACAGCTGGACTATAAAGGCTTTGGCAAACGCTTTCATTTTGACTAACTGGGCATTTCTTTGACAAAAAACAGATCAGAAAAGGTTTTCAAGGGGCATCTAGATGTAACAAACACTTTTTTTTACTGTGAAGGTAGTGAAACACTGGCACAGGTTGCCCAGAGATGTGGTAGAAGCTCCATTCCTGGAAACATTCAAGGTCAGGTTGGATAAGACTCTGAGCACCAGGTCTAGTTAAAGATGTCCCTGCTCCCTGCAGGGTGTGTGTCAGACTAGATGACTATTAAAGGTCCCTTCTAACACAAACCACTCCATGATTCCATGACAAATCCTTATGAAACCTGTATCTGTTGCAGATTAAAAGAACACTGTGAGCAGCAGAATTAAGAGTCTGGCTTCTTACAGATTTATGTCTCACAAATGGCCACCTTGGTGGACTTAGTTTTTAGTAAGGGGTGAGCTGGTGGTTGAAGCCTCTCTTGCTCACCTTCTGTTCTTTTCACAAATCCGGCAGGAAATTTGTGCCTCTGAGACTACAGCATTTCTTCAAATCCTGTAGACACTCCCTGTATCGTTCCAAAATTACTGTGGAAAAAATGGTCAGTGTGGCGTACACTCAAAGCACATCACTGTACCAAAAAGCTTTTGCTCTCAAAGCCTGCAATACAGGCATTTACCAACACAGGAAGCTCTGATGATTTGCTTATACAGCTGAACATTTAAATTAACATGCTCCATCCCCATGCTGTTACTCTGTAGTTAGGTGGAAGCATCAGGTTAAGTGTGTTGCACGTAAGAGTTAAAATCAAATTAGCAGGAATTTTGGTCACCTAGAATTTTAAGGATTAATGCTAAAGACCTCATTGCAGCTGTTTGGTTTTGAAAGTAGTCAAGACCTACTTATTTGATGACCTGAACTAGAATGTTTAAGTCCTTGTTTTGAAAACCTCTCAAGAAATATTTCTGTATGACAGACTGTGGATGGTAATGGGGTATTTTTAGTGCAGTGTTTGAGTGCATCGCAAGTCTGCTTGCACTCCTCCAGAAGAGAGTGAGTCATTACCCACAGAATAGATATGCTAAAATTTAACTTGCTTTTCTGCTCATGCAATACTATAAAGCAAAACAGTGTTTCCTGAGATATATTCTTTACTGAAGTTCATTCTTCACTGAGACTATATTTTTTAATTCAATATTTTTTCACCGCCGTACCTAGTGGACATGTTTCTCACCCATCACAAACATTAATATGACATTAATGCTATTATCACAGACAGTCCACCTGTATAACAAACATGCAGCACAGATTTCAGGGAGAATTCTGCACTCCACAAAACTTTGAAATCTGGATCGCATGTCACATTTTACACACCTTTTGAAGATTTTCTTTAGCTTCCCTTTCAATACTTTCCTGTCTCCTCTGTTTAGGTTAGCACCTCCAGTGCTGCCTGTTTAGGCCGGTAACAGATCTCTTTATTCAAGCTTTCTCTGACAGGATTTGCTCAGCATCTGCAATGACAGAGCCCCCACATCACAGTAATACAAATAATAAACACGTCTTTGTTGTTCCTTTCTGCAAACTGTGGGTATGGCTGACATTTCCTTAAATATTCAGTGTTGCAGTCAAATTAACTAAAAAAGCTCTAAGGGTTTTGTCATCTGGTTGTGATGGAAAGGGCTCTGCCTGGATGACGATGCGACAGGCGATTGTAAGGCACAGCTTCTCACAAAACAGAGGAAATTACATCCTGTGGTTTCAGCTCAGCATGTGAATTTTTCAACAACATTTCAGGGCTTTCTGCAGCAGCAGTTTTCATAAGAGAAGAATTTCATAAATGAAGATGTACTCTCACAATTATAAGTACGTGTTTTGAACTTCATGGTAGGATAGGTTACCCAGTATTATAAGGCAACGCCTAAGTGTAAAATTCTACGTTAGGAACTTCATGATGTTTATTGAAGTTTAAGTACACGTTTTTCTTAATTCGTTGCAGCTCTCATGCACAACATATTCTGTCGAAAACCAAAGTCCAGTCATATTTTCACACAGTTCAGAACTGAGTGGTTTAGATTTCATGCAATTCAAAACAACCATAGTCCCTATTGTTTTTCCTTATATTATCATATGAACCCTGTTGTGACTATACAGGCTATTTTTTGTGTTCTATGAAGGAAAAGTTTTGCACAAAATGTTGTATGCAGACGGCGTTATTCAGCAGGGGTAAAGGGGTGTAAAGAGTGCTCAGAAAATCACCTGTTAGGGAAGCTAGGAAGAGATTCCCAAAGCATCGGTTTATCCAGACAAAAAAACTTGTTCAGTAACCCTGGATCATAAAGCCCATGAGGCATGGAGAATTCACAGAAGGTGTGGGAGAAAGGTCCATTCAGAGGCTACTGACAGGGATCTGTCAGTAATTAATAATCTGTGATGATTAGTGGTTCTTGCAGACATACAAGTTTTAGAGGCCAGAAGGAACACTTCCATCACTGCCTGTTTTCTGTAGGAATGTCCTCCAGTGTCTCCTTCAAACTTGTGTTTGAAGTGTTTTCCAAAAATATATTCTAAATGTAATAACTTAAAGAGGTGAACCATTCTATATTTGGGCTTTATTGGTGACCTGAAACCTAGGAGCTCGTATTTTAGATATTTGCAAGTGTCCCAAAAGTGAAGCTTATAGAGAATAACCTATTTTATGAGGTTTATGGCATTCATTCCTTTTTATTCTGAGTGCTGAGACCTTTACAGAGAAAGGATGAGAAAGGAAAAGAACTTTGTGATGATAGAACATAGTACCTGTTTCTTTTCATTACTGACACAGAATATTCCAAAACAAGAAAGTTAGTGAGATTAGATGGTGGAAAGAAAGCTGGGATGTGGAAGGCTTTCCCCGCTTTGGCTACAACATTGTTTTCCTGAGGCAGAAGAGGCAATAGGAACCTAGGCCCAATAAGGTGATCATCTTGCTCCAGCAATGTGCTCATTGCAGCCATTAATTTGACAATGTTCTGGCTCCTGCTTCTGATTGAAAGTTTTAGCTGGAACAGTGTCATAGTTCTTTGACAGTTCAAAATATAGAACATTTCAGATACAGGAAAAAACGGCTTTTGGAGGCATGAGGGGTATGAAGAGATTGCAAATGCCAAGAGAGGCATACACCAAGTTTCTAGGCTCCACTTTAAATTGAACTCTTGGCCTACCAGCATTTGGCTGCTCGTGCTTTGAGCAGCACGACTGAGAGACGGAGAGGAATGGGAAAGAGCCCATTAGCCCAGATCTCATAGACCTTATGCTTTCAGGACTTTAGAAACCAACAGCATATGTTGGTAAAAACCCTGACGAGAAGTTACTGTTACAAAATAGCTTGCTTATCTGGCTTTAGTTTGCTGCAGCTGGGTTGCCTGTATGAGTGTACGTGTCTACACGTGCACGTAAAAATTTTTTCACTGTCCCACGCAATTCCAGCCAGACATACATGCCACTCTTCACCCCTTGGACGACACGCAGCGCTCCTGGCAATGGAACAGCTATTTCCCCTTTTGGAGGCACAGCAGCAGGAAACGCGTTCTAAACTCATATAGTTTGTGGAATTGCTCAGGTCTCTTGCCAGCTTGACGTTAGTTGGCAGGCGTGCATCAGCTTCTAGACTTTCTCAAACACAACCTTCTGCAGCTCATCAGACCAGGCTATTAAATGGCAAGTCAACACATAAATGGCGATGCTTGCTCAGTCTGTGCTGCCAGCACTCACTACATGCTGCCCACACAAGGGTCACAGTTTATTGCCAGAAAAGGGAACAATGCCTCAGAGAGGTCACAGTACAGGATACATGGAGTATATGCACCGGAGGAATGCACTCACTGATCACCTTCTAGAGATAAAAGCAAGCAGGCTCCTACCTTCCAATATGCCTTTGCCACACACAGATGACTCAATGTCCTGTAGCTGTGATCTCCACAGCTATCTTGGAATAGTGGCTCCATTGGTGCTTCGTTGCTCCAGGATGTTGCAGGGGTTGGATGTGGTCCTGAGGAGCCTTCAGGAGCACTCGCTGCTTTATTTCATGTTTATATTCCTGCCAACCAGGATTTGAATTAACCAGTGTTTCCCATGCCAACACAGCCCTGTAGCCAGCTTGAGAACCGTGCAGTTCAAGCATTTGGCTTTTGCATTTGGCTTAATAGTCATAGCTTGGCCACCTCTATCGCATATTTGTCCTTGTTCCCCTAAACAGCAGCCAAGGGATTCTTGTTATATTTCCTGAGGGAAATTCCAGTATAACCAAAACACAAGTCTCAATGATTTCCTGTGACTTTCTTACGGTACTTAGCATATCATCAATTAACCTATGCCATGGTCTTTTAAATGAACACCTTATACGGCTAAAGATATGTTTGAAGAAAGTTTCTAAATAGTGAATATTTCGGTAAGGAGTTCTTTTCTGTTAGAGAATTCAAGAAGTCAACAGGCTGCCTACAACCATCACAAACAACTGCTGCACATTTCCTGAGAGCCATCTATAAACACATAATATCAATATCTGCAAGGTGTAGATTATAGATGGTGTTAATGGTGAAGCTATTTATTTAAAGAGAAAGAGACTGTGATCTTTACTCTGGAGATATTGCACTGAAAATTAAAATAAAACTGGTTCCCTGGTGCAGTAAGAAGATGAAGACTACTCATCCGGCCATGGACATGCCACAGGGGCAGCACTGGTGAAGAAGAGGAGTTTGCTCTCTTAAGGGGTTGAATGCACACATCATTCATCACTCAATCTGGAATAGGCCTATGATGGATTTGCCTAAGATGGTATCTTCTCAAGAAATCATATCAAACTACCTGAAGTGGGCACTCTAGTTATGTGGTCCTGCCAGTGCAAGATGACTGCTTGTAAACAACTCAATTTCTTGAGAAAGGATTGTTTTGGCTTCACTGCAGAGGAAAAACCCTGTCACTATTTAGGCAAAAGCAAAAATCCTAGGATGAGGGTTCACCTTCAGGATAAAATCCAATCCGAATTTATAACTATCCCAAAAGCTGGAACTGTTGTACATATTTTGTGGGCATCTCTTGCAATACAGCCCTGGCTGGATGTATGGGAGTTCTGATTTGTTTACTAATGGAAAGAGTCAGGCTATACCATGACAGCTACAAATACTGAAGTATCTGGAGGTGTTTTGTGGGGCAAGAACAGGAAAAGAATCAATATATACAGTCATCAGAATGTCCGTGAAATTTCCCTCCCTTAGGAGGCTCTGTTCCAGTTATGTCAGGAATACAAATTGATGCTTTTAAATTGGTTTAAGCTTTGTTTTGTACTTGGAGAACTATACCACTATGTACGTTTTGGTTAAAGAAACAGAAAGAAACAGTATTTGGGGCTGGTTTGTTGTTTTTTTTTTTAATTTTATTTTTATTGTAGCAGTATTTCTGCATTTGCAGCTGCCATAGGCAGAGCTTTTAGATGGAAAAATATGTTTGTCTTGTTTCTTAGACAAGATAACCAATGAAAACTTAGAAATGCTTTCAATTCTTGAAATAAGAATAAGGAAAAGCATTCCTAATTCCCTGTTCATTCAACTCTTATCCTCAAGAAGGAAGATCAAGGGAACTACAGGTTGTTTAATCTCACCTTGATCTCTGGGAAGGTGATGGGAAAAAATAATCAAGGGAAACCTTTTTCAAATACATTAATTACAAGGAGGCTATTGGGAGAGGTCAGCACAGATTTGCAAAGAGGTATCTTCCCACCTCACCATTTTGTGTTTCTGTGAGGCTGTGACTGAAGGTGGAAACTGATGCAACTTCTTTTACCTGACAAATCCCATACTGCCCCTTGAACCTCTCTACATGGGAATTTAATAAGTAAATAAGTAGTCATCACCACATTTAATTAATTAAATATCTTGGTAAGAACTCTTGGTAGAGTAGAACACCACAAATGTCCAGGGTCAGGCAGCAAAATGAAAAATTCTTAGCTCAGAATATAGCCCAAGAGGTTGCTCTTAGGTCTTTCCTGACAGTCCAGGCTTCGTGATTGTCCTTGCCAAAGCAGCCTGCACTCTAATTTAAGATTGTATTAATCTACAGTGTAATAAGACAAGGAGTAAAGCTACATAAAGGCTAGTGGGATGTTCCAGAAATCAGTTTGTGAGCACATCAGTTAGAATACATCAAGATATTGGAATTTTAATTTGTATAGTATTGCCACAAAACCCAAACTCTGTGTTGCAGTGCATTCTCCTAAGCTATGAATACTGGCGTCTGGACATATCTCACGAGTGCTTTCTTCAACTCTGATGATATTGCAATAGCAATTTCATTTCAGCCATGCTGCCCACCTTTGCCACGGCTGTGGCATCTGGTTTCATGAATATGGTGTGTTTGCTCGGATAAAGTGGGTAAAACACTGTTTTCAAAGGAAACAGAATAAGATCCCAGCAGTGAAAAGGCAAACAGAACCAGCGAGTGCAGTGTTCTACTATATCATTACTTGTTGTACACTTTGTGTTCAAAATGTGAGATATTAAATAAATAAAAAAAAAAGTAGTTGCCAGGCAGAAGATCGAGTGTGTGCTTGTTCTTAATACCCTGTGAATCAGAGTGCATACATTAATATTCAGGAACTGAAACTCCGTTAATACCCTGGCTGGATTACATGGATTGGTGGCAGAGGGATGTATATCTGTGAATGCACGTTTAAAAATTTCCTACTTGATTCCTACTCTCAAATGCATCAGGGAATATTTTCTTCTCATTCCATGTCAGTCAGTTGGAAAATATTTACCATTATCCCCCATTTTATTACAAACACATTGTTTTTATCAAATTACAGCACTGAAATATTGATTGCCTCTCAAAAAAAAAAAAGTTGAATGATAATTCAAGGTATTTCAAAGCATTTCATTGTAAACCAGTTAAATAAATGTGACAGCGTAATTTAAATTCTGTTGTGTTTTTTATTTCTCAATACCCTCCCAAAAGACATTTTGCTAAATATTTTAGTGGGAAAACAGAAAATGAACAAATGAACAACATGCAGTTAGACTGGTATCAGAAAACATGTTTGACAAACAAAGGAATGAAAAAAAAAAGAGAAGAACACTCAGGAATAGACTGTCCTGATTTCAGCTGGGATAATTTTCTTCGTGGTAGCTGCTACAGTGCTGTGTTTTGGATTTAGTGAGAGTCTGATGTTGATAACACACTGATGTTCCAGTCATTGCCAAGCAGTGCTTATACTAAGTTCAGGATTGTTCAGTTTCCCCAGCTGTACCTGCCAGCGAGCAGGTACACAAGAAGCTGGGAGGGAGCATGGCCAGGACAGCTGACCTGAACTAGCCAATGGGATATTCCATACCATAGAATGTCACGCCCAGTATACAAACTGGGGGGAATTGGCCAAGGGGGGTAGATCGCTGCTCAGGCATCTGTCAGCACACAGTGCACAAGTCCACTGTGCATCATTTGTCTTTTCTTGGGTTTAATTTATCTCTCTTTTTGATATATTCTTTTTCATTATTATTATTTAAGAACTAAACTAAAAAAAAATTCTCAACCCATGGGTTTTAACTTTTTATTCCAATTCTCCTCCACATCCCACTAGGAGTGGGGAGGAGAGAATGAGCAAGCAGATATGCAGTGCTTAGTTGCTGGCTGGGGTTTAAACATGGCATGGGCAAAGGATTTTGTGGAGAGAAACCGGAGTGAGCTCTGTTTTTCAACATATATTCCAGAAAAAGTGTAAGATGCCTAGAAAGTACAATTATGTGTGTGCAGGATACTGAGTACCAGATCTGAGTCCCAACATGAAGGAGGATGAAAGATGATGTGGGTGAAAAAGCACAAGATGTTCATGACTCCTGAGTGAATTACAGATATAGTGATTTATGAGTGGAAACAGCAGCAAAGTGTGGGAATAAAAAACGTGGGAACTAAGGATGGATATAGTGAAAATCCTGTGATTTGAAATGTGACAGGGTTAAAGAGATCATTCAAGGTCCACACATGTTTGAAAAGGTGTTTTACAGAGAAATGAAAAGGACAAGATATTGGTAACCAGAAGCAGAGAGAACAGGGCAAAAAAACCCAGAGCGTGTGAGAAATGGACAACCAGAGCCGAGGTGGCAGACTAGTAGAAAGCACAGGAATATACTGGTGAGACAAAACGGAGAAGTGTAACCTACAGACAGAAAGGAATTCTGATTCATTTTCACACCAGAAGGAATTAAACCTGCAGAATCATGAACTTTGTCAGGGAAGAATCAGAAAGTATGTCCCCAGTGTCAGAGATCAGGTGAACTGTCTGTTTGGAACAAATATAAGACAATGTATAAACCTGCAATCGTTCATGCTGAGACAAATGACTGCTGGACTTGCTGGAATGGATTGAGGTCGTCTGTGGTAAACTGTAGTCCTAAGGGGACAGTCCTGGTTGTTCTTCTGGTCCCTAGAGACTGTGAAGATTAGCACGGGGCTCTAAACTTTGTGTTCTTAACTTTTAGGATGTCTGACTGGTGGGAGACGTTCATGGAGGAAGGACGACTGGTAGAGGGGCTTCACTGGAGTCCAGGGAAAGCTGGCAGATTGATTGCTTCCACCCAGCTCCTCTGGAGGAGATTTTCAGGACTTCCTTTAAAACTTATCAAAAAACTGAAAAATGTGAAGACAGTTAGAAGAATGTCAGCATATAGAGAAACAGATATGAAAGAAAAAGCGCTAACATGGAGGAAAGCAGTTATCTGGACTAAACTTCTTAATGAAGGTCTTAAACCGATGAAGAAATTGAATGAGTTAAGATAAATCAATGTAAGATTCTTATTGCAAAGAAACTGGATGGTAAAATAGAAGTAACTAAGCTGATTAATGAGGGAAGTGAAAATAGCTATACAGGGTAAACAGAAGGAGTATGGAGAAAAGTTGTGACTTGAACAGAGTTACTTGCTAAAGAACAGTCACTGTTCAAAGGGGACAGAAACAAACACAAAGTGATCTGAGAGACTAAAGGAAACTAGGAATTACAGAGCCACAAGAAAAAGCGTAGGCTGGAAGAGACTTCTGGAGGTTGCTAGTCCACCCTTCTGCTCAAAGCAGAGCTAACTTCAAAGTTAGATCAGGTGATTCAGGCTTTTTCCAGCTGAATTCTGGAAGTTTAAGGACAGTCATTTCACCACCTCTCTTAAGAGACTCTACCAAAGTTGTCTATGTGGACTTAGACACACTTAAGGTCAGGTGTGTTTACAGCTTGAAAGCTCTTTGATATTTTTTGACAGGTAACTATTATAAAGAAATATCTCATTCTAAAGGATGTAAACTTTCCCACTGTAAACTCAGAAGAAACATCACAAGTTTACATCAATTTCTTCACCAAATAGCAAAGCAATCAATCAGGAGTGACTGTATTTTTGAATTGGTTTAAATAAATTATGCATAACATAAAAGGAGAGGTTGGTTAAAATGGTCTTGGATAATGGGATTAAAGGTTGAAGATGAAGCAGAAAAGAGACAAGAAAAGAAGAAAATGCACCTGTAGATGCACTGCAGTGGAAAGGCTTTCCAGTTTGCAAGTTGATGGTGCTGGACTGTGTACAGGGCTGTCTCTCGATAGCCCAGACTCAGTGAAAGAGGGATGAGCACAAGTCCTTGCATTCTAAGATGTGCAGGAGTGGAAAGCCAGGTTTATTATTTCTGCAATGTGTTTGATGCTTGTAAATAGCTTTTTTTCCTTCGGTACAACATTACGTTATTTTGTTAGCTGGCATTGCTGACAGGCTATGAAGCCATTTATTAATCTGCAGGGAGAATATTCCATAAATTGTAATTGATGGATGTTGGCATCTCCCTACAGTTTCTACAAAGTAACTCTGAAGATGACATTTTTATCTTGTGAATGGATGATGGGACTTATTTGCCATATGAAACAATTGGTCAAAGAGAAGATCCCATTCGCTACAGTGAAGAATCTGGTCTCTTGTAATGTGTATCAGATGGACTGAGAGATTGAGAGTGAAACGGAAAGATGAAAAGGTGTGTGGCAGGAAAACATGAACAGCAGATGTTTTTGCTGTTGAGAAAGAGTAGGAATAGGTCTGAATTCACTGTTTATTATCTGGAATTATTAACCTATGGTTCTTTAAATTAAAAGCATGCTGCACTCAATATGAAAAATATGAGGTGCATGTACAACTGAAGAACATCAGACATTTTCTAAAAGAAAATATGTGCAAAATGAAGGAAATTGAGGACCCTTGGAGTGAATAAATAGATGAGAAGGTGGAGCATGAGGCAGCTTGACACCACCAATCAAAGGCTACAGGATTGCTTGACAGGTGATATCCAGAAGTGGATGAACCCCTCTGGAGTACACAGCAGCCCTATGTTTTTGCCCCCATTTGTGATACAGGAACAAATCAGAGCTCATCTAGCAAACTTGATGGTAAAGCAAGGGAAACTCCCACCCAAAACAGTAGGGGTGCCTCAAGCTAATTCAACGAGCCTTGCCCACATCTGAGCTGAAGGGCTTTCCCACCACTGTAAATGGGCAGCTGTGCTCAACCATGGGCATGAGGAGCAGATGAAACCCCACAGAAGGACTAGAAAAAAAAAGTGACAGGCACAGTGAGAAGAAACTGGGATTTGAGCCTGTAAAAACCACTTCAGAAAAGTTTGGAGCTTAAGTGTTAGTTGAAAATGGTTCAAAGGAAATCAGCTTCTTTTTGTTTGATTGTTCTGCTGTGATCACAAAAGCAGGAATTTGTGCCGTCTTTGACAAGACAGATGACTGCAGTATAATTTAATTCAAGAATAATTTCTTCTTTTGACCCAAATTTGACTACTGCTTTGGCTGTAAAGGGACAACGGTATTTTTCTCTGTATATTCCTGCTATAAAGCATATAAAACAACTGTGTATCTGGGAAGAAAAATGACATATCTTCTATTGTTAAGATTTTCTGATATGACTTTGTACCGTAGAACAGTCTGCCTTAAACGTCTGTATTTTATTAAAAGTAATTTTTTTTTTTCTGGTCAAATAATACAGAATTCTTTAAGGCAGAGCCCAGAACTGTGCAGTAGAACGACAAGGACATTTTGAGCAGGCAAGCAGAGAGCTAGAAAAGAGATTAAAAGGAAAACTCTCTTCATTTAAATGGTTTACTTTGACTCAGGCTAGCACACGTTCAACACAGAGGATTAAAAGAAGAGCTCTTTGCACAAAGGCAATGAACTACAGAAAGAACCTGCAGTTCAGCCATTGTCAAGATTCCTTTTTAGGCTTGATAAGAAAATCAAAATACAAAGTTAAGTAAAAATTCGGATGCAATACAAGAAACAAATGTGGCACAACACATAAGCAGCAGAGGACATCTGATGATGCTCTTTTTAAGCTTGAAGCAGTTTAGATCTTGCCTCAACTTCATCAGCATTTAAGAGGCTGTCAAAACCAGCGCAAATCCCGTTCATTGCATAAAATTACTTGATATATTTTGTTTCAAACACATAAAGTCTAAGAAAGTCATTAAGATACAGCCTGAAGGGCTTTCCTCTCTATGTGGCATGGAAGACATGCCCATTTTCATTAATGGTCATTAAAAAGTCTTGATATTAATGACTTACTTTTCACACTTAATTTCCTTTTCAGAGTCATAAATTATCTATGATTTTGAGCTTTACACTTGCTTCATTTGGTTTTGAATATTCTGTCCTCTGTAAGCACTTTATATAAAGAATGGAGACACTTGGACAAAACAAAAATCACTTAAGGCTTTCCTAACCTCACAATAAGCTCCATCTTGCAAGGTCTCCTTGCAAAAGAGAAAAGTGCAAGTATTTCCAGGACTTTAATAATAAAGATTTTACACTTTTCTACTTCTTCTGACAAACACAAGCACCCATGAGAGTCAGTAGATTCCAAACAGCTTCCTGACAGTACACGAAGTACACTGAGAAAAACCTTGGTGACAAATACAGCATGAAAAGGGAGGTTTCTTGTCCTGATTCAATTACTGGCTTCTTATCCAAGTCCCTCCACTGCAGTGTTTTCCCTTGGCACTTTACAGATTTGTCTCTCCCTACCCAGACTCAATTTCAGAAAGGGTGAAACTTAAAAGCTCTTTTTGCTTACTTTTTTTCTGACTGGGGAAGAACAGGAGGTGCATTTACTGTCGTCTTTTTAGCCTATGTCATCTTTTCCTTATGGGTTTCTGAGAAGGAGACTCCTGTTAATTAAGTTCTTCACTGTAAAACCAAGAGTCTACTCTGCACTCAGGCCAGTGGGACTCAGTCTCCTGTTGGATTCTCTCTGGACACTGTCATAACAACAGTCAACTCTTACTTTGCAACTGTAGATCAGGGTCCACATTAGACACCCAGCAATCCTGTGGATCAGGAAGCTGGCAAACTCACCACTGAGGAGTACTGAGGTGACTTGAATCTTAGCATGTTTTCATCTTCAAGGCCAAAAAAAAGCAAACAAAATGTGTTTTGTAAAGCTTTCACAGTTTTTCAGAGAGTAGGAAAAAAGTATATAACAACATGCTTTTTGTCACTAAACTCACCTTTACCCACATCATACTGATCTTCTAGCTGGCTTGGTAGTCTGCTGCTCCACCTATTAGCACTCTGCTTTGTGACTGTGAACAAAACTGGCACAGCACTACTTCTAGCCACGCTGCTTGGATAGCGACATAGAACCAGCTTCTTGCATTTGTGATGCTAGGATTGCCTCTGAGATTGGATGCTACAAGCTGAAGCCATCATGGGACAGACAGGCTCTTCATGTAGACACTCATTAGGATGATCTTGCTGAGAGCTAGCCATTTGGTCAGAAGAGAGGCCCTGGTTCTGCCCCTGGCTGGGCTCTCTTGAGAGCAGAATCTAACAAAATGGCTTTGCAAGATCTCTGAGAGGGCGCAAAATGATCACACAGATTTTTGGAGACTGTTCTTTCCTGATTGCAAATGCCAGCAGTGGTGTAATCATCCCTTTTTGTGCGTGTGAAGCCTGACAGTAACAGTCTGTTCATACATAACTATCATTTTCCTTTCCCAAGTCAGTGCACAGCATTTACTCATGTAACATGAGGACAGCGCTGTCATTACCTGGAGTTTTGCCTGTGGTGCGTAGTGAAGCCAAGAACGTTTATGATGCCAGTTCAGATTGACCATTACACAAAAAATAAATCACAGATGTTATTACTTCGAGGTTTTAGAACTGAGATGATATATTGACACTTCACTCCTTAGCTGATAAATCAAATTTGACGGACAGGCAGTGATTTTGAAAATGTTTAATTCCTACATATTTTTTGAGACCAGATACAGAAGAAAAAACTCAGCTAAAACTCTGTCACAGAAAGATTGTAGATCAATAATATTAGATATCAGTGTGTCGAAAGAGAGGGAG
>NW_010433638.1:9918-11279 GCF_000710305.1 Buceros rhinoceros silvestris | reverse complement strand
GGGGCAAAGGAGGGGTGGTGCCCCCTGCCACAACCATAATGCTTGTGTCTTACCAGACATGGGACGATTCACATGAAAGAAACAAAACAAAACGCCTACAAAAAGACTTGAGAGGAACCAAGGTTCAGACATCCTGCTACTCACAGAATTGTTTGTTTGGTTAAATCTGAGCTTCCCCAACCTTTTCCTGAAATGACAATTCTGGCACAAACAATCTGGCAACACTTTGAGCATCCTTTACATTTTCCCTCCCTCCGCAGCCCCGATGCACTCTGCAGGACACCCACCACCATCACTGTATTCTTTTCATTTCCTGTAATATATCTGATGCACCCACAGGAGAAGGGGGGGGATTCTTTAGACATGTCTTTAAAAGAATGTCTCCGTATGCACTCCTGAGGATACAGTGTTCTTGCCTCTTTAAGTGAATCAGCTATTTAGCAGATAAATTGCAAAAACAGCCAAAGAGTTCCCGAGAGACCTGCTGGCAGAAATGCATCATAGTCCTGTAATATAAAAATATGAACTCTGTGGTATTAGAGCTCCTTCCTCGTAAGATTCCAAGATGATTTTGGGTAACAGAATGTAACTGCCAGCGCAGAATCATACTGGATTCAAAGGCACAGATAAAACCACTGAAGACCTCCTCTTTCCTTCTTGCTTGCCTGGAAGTGCCCTCAGCTCTGTCAGCCAAGAATGAGCCAAGGTCACTGGTGATTGCCATTTCCATTTGGCTTTTTCCATTTAATACCCATCTATACCTGTATCAGTCACAACAGGATTCCCAGCAGCACAAACCTCTGGGAACACGTGGGACAGGCATTTGGAAGCCCTCAGTGTGAAGACGGCCCTAATCTGGCCTCCTTTTTCTGCTAGGCAGACAAAGACACTAGCTACAATCTGAGGTGACAGATGAGGTTGAAAAAGCAGTGTTGAACACTCCTTTGTTTAAAAAATCCTGTGGTATCACTAAGGCACGAGTGAAGTATTTTGCTGCATAAGGTAGGGGAAGATTTTCCAGGACAAAACTCCATGCAGGCAAGAACAAAAGATCTCTTTAAGCATGAGACATGACCCTCAAAACTGAGATCTGGAAAAAACCTTTGTGATTTTTGCCCTGAGGAAAGATCTCATATCTGTGGCAATGCTGAAAAACCTGAATCTGGATGGATTGGGTAACAGCCTGGAGACTAGCTTTCCTAGAATTCATAGCTGTCTATGAGAACAGCCTCACGCATAACCTTGGGAAGTTCATTCTTACAAGAGCAGGTTGGGAAGGAGTCACTAACTGTGAAAATCAATGGCTGCTACAGCTAGGGATAAAATAACTGCTTTGAGGTTTCACAAAAGTAGTGTTTTTT
>NW_010433638.1:0-9779 GCF_000710305.1 Buceros rhinoceros silvestris | reverse complement strand
TTGAGATTCCGCAGGAGAGTAACAATCAGCACTCTGACTCTTGTATGTAAAAGTCAAAAATCCATCTGACAGTCAGAAAAATAACAACTGTCTTATATATTTCTGAAACAGCCAGATGCTATGAATCTTGTGCAGCCTTGGGGAATATCAAGTTACTTGATAACAGGTGATTTGATATTCCAAAGAGAAGAATAACCTGACAAAATGATTTGCTAAAGAAACATTACCAGAAGCATCCAAGTGTTCTCATTTCTCTCTCATGTGATGTCTCCATGGTACCCATGGGGTTGGACTGGAAGTGCAAGCTTGTCACCAGATAGAAAGATCCAGAGCCATTTATATAATACGTAGCCCATTGCACATATATTATTTAATTCTGGTGTCACTAAAGGAATCAGCATCTGTTTATTGCCCAAATAATAAACAAAACGCTGTGCTGGAGATCAGTTGCACGTGCAAGCATTTAAGTTTGTAGATATTTCCCATCAAAAAGAATAATCTATGAGAAAAAAGACTTAATTTGTTCAAGCAAATTTTTCTCAGACAATGTGACGGTAGGGAGCAGGCTTGGTGTAGCTATTAACCTTGTGGCTCGTAGATAAATCTACATTCTCTGGATATTTAAAAATATTCTGGTCCGTCCATGGACAAAATAGTTTCAGCATACCCTCCAGGAGGCAGAGTTACAAGGGCAGCGGCTGAATGATGAAGGGGTTTATCTGCTCAGCACTGGGGCAGCCATTGGAGATGCATTCCCGTAGAATCATGGCCAAATGCAACAAACCTGCCTGAGAGAGAAGGAAGATTCTCCTTCTGTGCTATGAGCCATATGGTAACTGTGCTCACACAAACAAACAAATACAGTTTCTCTCCCACTCTGCCTCCCCACAAACCAAGAAAATTTCCTGAAACAGCAGGGACCAGGCTTCCTAAAAATACAGAAGCTGGTTTTGTTTTATTTTTGTAGCTTATGAGGAAAGCCACTCTAATTTAAAGCACAATAAAAGCTAAAATGAAATATACCTGTTTTTTGCTAAAATCCTAGTTCTCCAGTACTTTATCCCAATGGCTAGTTAAAGTAAGTCTTAGAAAGGTTATTATTCCCAACTGCCACTTATCACCAACTCCTATTCCAGCCTCTAGGATGCAGCTTCTAAAGATGAAGTTGCAAGACAAGATCTAACAACAGATAGGAAGAAACACAAGTTTCCTTCCTCCTATAGGTTGCGAACAAGGTATCTCTGATCTGAGACAGGCTGCCATGCTTGCAACAGGTTCCTGTGACACAGCTGGTTTTGCAAGTGTTGAGTAGTTATGAGATTTAACTCCATAATTTCAATGTGAATTTTGAGCTCCCCCAGACCCTTCAGAGATAATGTTTCCAGTCAGGCAGCTGGACATATAAATATCCAGTCTGTTAATCTATAGACATCACATGCTGACTGCAGCCTTACTAAGAACGCTGAGCCAGCTCCCATGAATCTATGACAGAGACAGGTAGCTAATTACCTTATTTAAGAACACCTAATAAATGATGCTTGTGGTGTCTATTTAAACTTCATCTGGGAACAACATACAAACAGATCGGATATTTTATATAACCCCAGAACCTTACTGAATCACAAACTGCCTATCTTTGACCTACACTCTTTTTCACTAAATTTACTATTCAGTGGTACAGAATATGTATTTCGAGAATCAGGACAGCCTCTTGTTTAGTACTGCCTTGTAACACAAAATTTGGATTTTTATTTGCCTCTCAGGAGTAACATAAAACAAAGACACTTCTTTGTAGGTCTGTGGTTTTGACTTAGCTCAATGTTAAGGATGGTTTTAATCTGAAAAGTATTCACAGCTGGTTATATGTAGAAAAAATGAAAAAAATGAATAAAAATGCAATAGCTACTTTTGATCAGAAGTAAATTACATTAGTGAGCTCAGTCCCATAAATGAATGTTAGTCCCCATAATTTTGTGCAAAATATTAGAGGTTTTGGTGCTTTTGGCATGTGTAGAAGGTGTCGAAGTTCACTGACTGCCAGCAGAACAATTAGCCCAGCTTTCTGCCTTTTTTTCAGCCATCTTCAATATCTAAATTATATTAAATGCAATTTCATTTCACAAGATTTTTCTTCATCACCATGCTCTCTTCAGTGAAAATCTTGACACAAAACATGACTCTGGAGTGATCTTTCCCTTGCAAGTTGATGGTAAGGGCTAAAGCCACATGTGCGAAGACAGTGTCATGTTCACCCCGTTCTAAAGTCCTTAGTTAATTTCTGTAGATTCTCAGGCTGAGATCTTGCTCTGGCAACTTCAGCCAATATTTAATATAAAACTGGATAAGTTTCCTTTTTTTGTTTGAGAAATTGGCCTGTACAATGTTCTAGTTCTGAACTTGGCTCCAGGTCACAGGGCAGCTTTGCCAAATGCTTGAGAGAGGGCAAGTCCACACCCCTGAATACTGCTCCACTTACAGGCAATCTGCAAATCATAAAATTAAAATTCAAACCAGAAATGTTTCTCTTTTCTGGCTTTTCTTTTCTGGGTCCTTTTTAGCAATTGCAAGAAGTGCCTTATTCCAGATTTCAAATACGGCTTTTTTTTACATTACCGTGAAAAGCACTAAACCTCCATTCCTTCTAGAGCATACTAGGTTCTCCTTTCTTCAGTGAGAAGGACAGCAGACCATGGGTTCCCTGTGACAGGGAGACACTTGTAGTCAATTTTTTTTAATGCTCTTCTCAGAGCAGGTATAATGATGTCCACAGGTTGGCTTCACAGAGCTGCACTCTAATTCTAGCCATTGACGCCTGAAATCATTCTGGTTTCTCAATCACAAACTAATCTCTTCCTCTACTGGAAGGTGCAGGTTGCTTTTAGCCTGTCAAAAACCTGTAGCTTCTCCTTTAGTTTGTTTTTTAGTTCTTTCAAAGGCAAACATACATTTTGTCAGCTGAATATGCTCCCATAGCTTTTCTTCCCCCTCTACAGATTACCACATATCAATACGTGTTTGTGATTATTTTGGAAACATTTGCAGAGAAGAACAGGAAACTTGTTACCCATCATGATCCCTTTTCCTTTGTTATTGGAAATTGGCTACAGAAGAAGAAAACAAAATCTAAAAATGAAATGTTTAAGTTTATCCAGCCAACTCTTTTCCCCCTTGCTTTCCATGACCTTGGACTGCAGCACTAACTTCTCATATAGAACAAAATTGTGGTAAATGGTCTGGGAAAAGAAATTAAGTAAGATCTTGATACATATGCCCGAAGAGTTTCCACATGTTTATGAGAAGGGAACTTCAAGTACTGAAAACACAATGCTCACGTCATGCTTTTGCAAGCTTCCCACTTTTATTTGTTAAAAATATCTCCACGGACTTTCCCATAACTAAATGTTCATAGCTATATCACCTCCAGCTGTGATCTCATCAGATGTCTCAGGCAGAGTAAGATCAGGCCTGGCAGGTTTACGTGTGTTGAGTTACCAAGAAAGGCCATGCTGTGAGAGGGATGAGATACCAGCAGTATTGGATACCAAAATGTTGGATGACAGCAACCTCAGTTTAACCTTGGGTTTTGCTACCCACTGAAAAAAAAAAAAAAGATGTTTTTTGACAATGAAATCCAGCAGCGGTAAGCAAACTAGTAGCTGTTCACATGAACCTGGTTTTTTTTTGCAAATCATACATGCAAAAAACCAGTCTGAGTTGGGAACAAGAGCACTTTGCTTTACACACACAGGGATGGGAGAAGTGGCTTGGATTAGTAAAGAGTGTCTGCAAAAGGAGAGTTTAATTTAGGACTTTGATGCAAACTTTCAATGACACCGGAGAGCTCTGCTGTGTAGTTAAGATAAGATGCACACTGTAAGATGCTATTGAGCATTTCTGTGAGCCCAGGAATGACATCACACAGTCATTCACATAGTATGCTTTGATTGTGATGGAAATTGCAGAATTTCTGGAGGAGAGGGGTTATTTGGGCTGTGAGAAGTCAACTCTGGTGCTACCTCTGGAGTCATATCTTGTTGGCATTTCATGAGGACTTACTCTCCTTACTTGGCTAGTCTCCTAATTTGTTTGTTGAAATGATAAATTATAAAAATCCAACCTATGTTTTCCATTGTAACAGGAAAAATGAGCCTCTCAAGTAATAAAAGGGCTACACAATTACCTTAACTTTGAATTGTTGTCAAAGAAGGTGGTTTCAGCTAAGCGCCCTCTTCTCAGTGGGCTTTAGGAGGGATTTGGTGAGGCTTATCTATTTTAAAGAGACTATTATTTCCTGAAACATTTTGCATTGTTTGTGTTGAACAGTGAGACAGATGAGGTGCTCTTCATTGAGGATAAAACCGAGCTGGTTCCCTTCTCAGCCACAATAAACAGCCTTTCAGTAGCATGTTCATACTCTCACAATCCTACTTCATTAGCTTGGCTGTTTCCTTACTAGCCTGGCAAGAGGTCTCTTGCTTTGTCGGCTCAAACTGTTTTCATACATAACGTCTCATCTGCATTTCTTTCATGATCTGTCTCTATACCCAGCTATACTTCTTTTTTTATCCTCACAAACAGCAGTTTAATGTTCTGTTTCCTGCTTCAGTTTCCAGTTGTCAGAACAAATGCACTACTCTGGTTCACAGGAGTTTATCTCCAGACCCGATGACAAGCATCCCAGCTAGATGCAAACAAATCACATCTTCCACAGACATAAATCACGCTCTCCTCCTAGTGTCACACAAGATCAAAGGGTCAAGGGACCCATGAATTTGAGAACAATGTCATTTGTGTAAGTACCTCAATATGCCCCCGAACAGAAGCTAAGATTTAGGATCCACACCACTCAGGTATATTCTAGTGACCTGGGAATCCGCATTTGCTGCATGACCTGCAGCATCCACTGATTGTAACCGATTCTGAAAGTGCTCTTGCACCACTTAAACACCCTGACAAATATGTTCTTCTACCTAATGTTTGTGTGCATCACATCTCCCTAGGTTCTCAAATGATGTTGAAAAGTCAAAGTTTTAGTAAGTCCAGTGTATTGACAGGGATCTGATTTTCTCACCTCCATTTTGGAGGACAAAGGCAAACAGCAAGAAAACCTATGGCAACTTAATTATTTACTCGCCCCTGTTGAATTCAGGAACTAAGCCTTAGGCATTCAACCTTGAAAACCATTAACTAAAATCTTTGAACAATGGGAACGTGACAACGCAGTACCCATGCCAAGCACAGTAGACAAGGACAAGCACGAAAGTTTCGTAGAATTGAACAAAAAGAAAGAGACAAAAAGAAATTGAAGGGAGACATTTACTCTGTTATGGTGGGCTGTGAACTGCAGAAGTGTCAGGTCTGGCTTCTTGAGGGACTGGTTGCTCCCCAGACTGAGAGGAGCAAGGATGGTAACCTTGTTAGCACCATGAATTTTATCTGCTGCAACATGCAATACAGCTTCAAGAAAAATGAGTGAAATAAAACACAATGAGATTAAAATAAAACTTCAAAACACTGGCTCCGAATCTGAATTTCGCTTTCAAAAAGACCACAAGATGTGATAAACTTCACAGTACTCTTTGACAATTGTAGCAAGGACATAAGAATAGGAACAGATGATCTAAAAACTACAAAAGAATGCTTTGTGTGCTATTGGAAGCTTAAATAAAATAAATGGCTCAGAGAGCCTCCAGTCAAAGTGTTAAATGTGGCCTGCAGCTAGCCTTAGCACAGCGTGAGTGGCACCTAGATAACACTCTGTAACAAAGTTTTACCTTTTGGAGTACTAGAAATTGTGCTAGGTGAGCAGGGAGTGGAACAAAACAAAACGACAAAAAACCCAAAAGAGAGAAATCCCAGTCACATGTTTCAATTTGGAGAATCTTGTAGCAAATGTTTACTTTTTCAGCCTCCATCCAAACGTTAATTTTTTGGTAGCCTTAAATCGTCTCCCAGGTGCTGCTCAGGAAGTCAGAGATTGAATGCTAACTCCAAGAACAAACTGCTCTCATCTGTGATTTATTGAATTATACCTATGCAACCCACTTGAACTAACTGCTGTCTTGTTTAAACTGTGTCTCCCAAAAGCCATGAGAAATAAATCAAACTCCTTATCTTTACAAGATATGCCTCTTGTACACTATGCTGTGTTTGCACACAAGTTTGGGGACGGTTGATTCCACATACAGGACTGCTCTCAAATTATCAGGGAGCCCAGGGTCTGCTCCAAAGAGATCTCCTGCTCACCATATTCTACTCAGAAAACCTCTAAATTATAGGCAAGTATTTTGTTACTTTCTACAAGTGACTCTGATCAGAGATTATTATACAGTTATTAGGTTTTTTTTTCTTTCCCCCAAGACAAAGCAAAGTATAAATAGGGAGGCTTAACATGTTCAATCTGCAGGGGACAGCACTATCAGTTTCACGCATCCTTGGAAAAAATAAACGTCCTCCTAACTCTGTAGCTTTTCAAGCTCGCAGTAAAACAATGAGCTCATTTCCTGGTAAATAACAGGGTCTTTTATCAAAGAGAACTTCATGTGATGGCTTGTATACATGAAGAGCATTACCAGTATTGTAGCAGCAGTGGTAACAACAGCAGCTCAAGGTCCTCTCTGGGAAGGCACAAAAGCCCTGTTTGAGAAACTGTTACACCCAGCTGTGCAGGAGGCTTTGTACCACAGCTGGAGAGCCTCCAGCTGAACGCGGTGGATGTGGCAGTCAAATGCAGGGGTGCATAGCACTATGGCTGTGTTCCCGAGGCTCTGTGCAGGAGGGGAAGTCAGTGTAGATCAGGATGAAATTAATTCCATAGCATCACTACTGTTCTGCGATACAGTAAGTAATCTGGGCTTTGCAGGGTAACAAGTCCAGCCTGGAACAGCCTTTCTCCTGCCCTGCACAGACAAAAGGTGTAACGTCACACTCTTAAAGAGCTGGATGCTCCCTCTCTGCTCTCACAGTTTACTCAAGGTTCTAGAGGGCTCCCTGCTTTTTTAGAGTCATAGCATCAGAAAACCCCTGTGACCTGCTTGTCACTCCCGTCAGAGTGACTCAGTGTTGGTCATTCACCCATAGAACACACCTAGCACAACAGAAATCAGATGGCTGCTGCAGAAGTTACAACAGCAGATATTCCAACCACTGTAACCAGCTAAAGACCTGAATTGTCTGATGTACCCTTGTGTGCTTGAGCAACCCTCAGGGCCCCTCTGTGACCGAGTCTGAGAGCACTAAATGGCTGCTGGATTTAAGCCTCAGGAAGGTGCCTGTATGGGAAAGCATAACGCACTGCTCTCTTACACCTGATCTACACAGGCAGTGTTGCAGTACGGAGTCTGAACACCTCAGATACAGCTGCAATTGCGAGACTTGGAGCTAGGGCACCAGCAGTGGCTACTCTCAGTAGAAGCATGGGACAACTCTTTCACACTCCTTGGCAAAGACAAGCAGGAGGTTCAGGAGAGGCATAGTACGGAGTTACCAAAAAAGAACTAAATGAAATTACGTGCCAGGTACCTCTTTCAGATGCAATAAATTCATTCATTTAGCTTCTAATTTAAAACAAAACACCAAAGAGTCAGACTTGGTAGACTTTACCTTTGCCAGGTATCCAGAATTCCTTGAACACACTTGAACAGCAATGATAAATTCCAAGACATCATCAGTGGCATCACTTCTGCTTTTGAAGCTTCTTTCCCTTTTCTACCTTTAAACTTCTTACTCCCAGAAAGAGAAAGACTCCATGCAGAAGGGAACACACATTCTAGAACACAGCTGTTGTAATTCCAGAAATGAGCCTTGCCTCAAAATTCATCCTCATGCTCTAAGTCACTGCAAAAAACCCTCAAAACAAAACAGAAAGAGAAAGAGAAATAACACACCCTACCACATTCCTATCCTCAGCTACCTCCCCGGGTTGCCCTTTGCCTTACCCTTTATAAAAATCAGCTGTTCTTTCATCAGATTCAGCTGTAAAGATTCACAGGTCTCTTCCCTCTGCATCTGTCAACACCCTCTATCTTCATTAAAGCTCTTTGGCTGCAACTTTAGTGTATTTCCTATTACTGTTTACAAGCACTGTTTGAGAAAACATTGCTAGAAGGCTCTTATAACCCCCCACACTACTTCTTTAGTGAAAGAAATCTGCTAGTAGCAAAATCTTCAAGAGAGGTCAGTGCACTGCCTGTTCAGTGAAGATCAGAGACTTTTGAAAACCCGACTGAAAATGATGCAGCTGGAACTTAGCTGTGAATTTTAGCCTGCAGGCAGTTGTCTCCTCTAGGAGAATGTATCTAGTAATAAGACTCTTAGATAATCGTGTAATTGAATTTCTGTTATAATTAAAAAATAGATCATTTCCTGTAGTTTAAGAATTGAACTGTGGCTTTTTTTTTCCCAGTGATTTTAATACTGATGAATACTGTCATTTACATAACAAAATGACTGGAATGACTCTGCATCAATTGAATATTGCTTTTAAATCCTAAAATGTAGTCCAGGCCTGTGGAAACTAGTGTTTAGGGAAATAAATTGTTCTTTCAGAAGTAGACATTTGATGACTGTTGGCTCTGGAGCACATGCAGAAGCCTGAGCTATGTATCTACTGAGTTTTATTTCCCGATAATGTGACATTTTCCAAATGGCACTGCTTACAAGAGGTAATTCATGAGTTCCCAAGGAGTTTTGGGGTGGACTTTTTTACCATTTGTTGGTGAAGAGGTAGCCAAAAGGACTGTGCAACCATGGCCTTTAACTCCAAAATTATTATCTTAAGTACCACTGAGAAAAGGTGGTAACCTGAGTCACAGAAAGTGTAAATCAACAGCTGAGAAAGAACCTGAATCCACCTTCTCCTGACTCCCTATCATATCTTTTAATCACGTGAAATTTAAAAACAAGTTCCAAGACCGAGCAACACTACCTCAAGTCCAGACCAACAAGCTGAGAAACAGGCGGGAATGGGGAGCAATCCTGAATGGGCAACCGTGTAGCTGATGATCCATGCTGAATGATGGAGACTTGCCATTAATCTGTAAACAGCATCTCTGTTAACAATCTAGAAGAGGAGGACCTGGGAAATGAGTCGGTGGATGCTGGCTCTTTCACATAAATTCTGCCTTCTTATTATCGGGTCCTCCTTCCCCCTCTTCTGTCAAAGGGATCCACACACATCTACTGTTATGGGTAGGATTAAGCAACTGGGGCTGGTTTTGTGGTTTTATCTTCCTTTTTTTTTTTCTTTCTTTTTCAATAGTGCTGAAGAATTCGCTTGGAGGAAAAGAGGTGGAATTGTGTTAGCATTGAAAAGAAATCTCTATTAGAAAGTAGTGTCCTTCAGGTCTAACCAATTTGATAAAATACGCTAAAACCACAAGAGCAGACTACAGAATTACAAATTATTATCTCATTTTTTCTATCTTCATCTGTGTGTTTTAACTTGTACATCCATATATGTGTATGTTTAAACACGTTACATTTTGATGCTTTGGCAAAAAAAAAACCCAACAAAACCACCTTGTCTGAAATATCGCAAGGAATGGGATTGAAAATACGTTTTCTGAAGAAATAGCAGCTTATTAGAATTATAGATTTTTAAATGCAATGGTATCAGCCAACACTACTAAGGCAATTTCGGCCAAATGAGGACTCAGTAAGCATGAGCTTGGCAAATTGTTCTGCTCATCATCCAGACAATCCAGCATGTGCCAAATCAGGAAGCTGTGTTTTGCCCTCACACCATCTTTCCTGTTGTCCTGGGTTCAACATGGAGGAAC
>NW_010433637.1:899-2541 GCF_000710305.1 Buceros rhinoceros silvestris | reverse complement strand
TATATATACTTTATAAAGTCTGGAAGATCAATATAAATACTGCTCCAGAAATTAAAAAAGTGTTTACATCCCCGACTTGAATATTACATCCCAGTGTCCTGGATTATTATTATACTCTGTAAAAGTCTTAGCGGCGCAGAGGTTCAAGTTTTCGAAATTTCAGTGACGAGCTGGATGACAAAGCATCTTGGTTTGAAGACGAATTTGCTGTGTCTGGGGACTGGAACAATACTCTACCACGATGATTAAATACATAAAAAGACGGATGGTTCCTTAATGTGTCAAACGTCCTTCAAAATAAATGTGAAAAGTCAACATTAACACTCTGTCAGGACAAGGGTTTCAGAAGAGTCACTCTAGGGTATACGGGCTTTTACGGACACGGAAATACAAGTTTTGAATCCCCAAATCTTGCTCACTTGTTAAGTTTCCTAAACCAAAACACAGAGGAACTACAACACCAATGGCTCAAGACACAGAGGCTCCGCACGCCACAACCTTCACCTCCCTGGAGCTCAGGGGCAGGCCCGTGCTCGGCTACCAGACGTGGCAGCCTCAGTTCACCGTCACTTGTGTCAACGCCGTGACGCTGTTTGCTGCCGGCTCCCCACCCCTTTCTGACCCGGAGCCCAGCCTGAAACACAACAGCGTTCAGCTGCTTTACTCTCCACACTCCCCTGTGGTTTTGGAAAGGGCCAGAGGCTGCATCTGCCCATCCAATTTCACATCCTTTTCAAAACCTCAGTTAAACCCCCCTTGTTTTCTCATGGCCTTTCAGATGTTTTGTCTTGAACAGTTTGGTGTGAGATTCAGCTAGACTCTCGCAGAGAAGCAAAGGCAGCGGGTGAGCCCGGCACGCTGCCCCGTGGCCTGTGAGAGCACCTCACCACAGCAGTTTGTCACTGCTGAGCTCTCGCTTCCCACGGGGACATTTCATTCCCCTACCACCTCTGCACAGCGGCATTTGGGATGGCCAAATAAGAGGTTTAATTTGTGATCTAACTCCCTCTGCAATTCAAGATATCGTGGGCTCTCCCAGGTGCGACTGTTCCTCTCACTGTTGTTGTCTACAACATGCATTTAAGAACCGAGCACAAGAGCGAGCTGTCTCACAGCGTTCGGTTTGCACAGAGAGCAGCGGGTACAGGCGGTCATGGAAAGAAGAAATAAAACATACTTATTTTTGAGTTCTGAAGTGGCATCCATGTCTTTGAATTCTCCTGCGATATGCACTATCCCATAGCAGGTAACTGCAAAGGCTAACAGGGTCTGAAGGACTATCTGTAACAGAGGGAAGCATGCAAACATCACTTAGTGTTCTTCATATTTAAAAAAACCCCTCGTCTTTCAAACTGTGGCTCTTGCGCTTCTCATCCCGTGACAGCAAGTGCTTCACAGAGGTTGGCAACTCAACAGCAGGGAAACTGAGGCACGGGGACATGAAACAGCCCACCCACGGCTCAGCAGTGGCAGAGCTGAGGACAGCTTCAGCTGCCTGACACTGGTCTGCGTGGCGCAGCCTGAACTGATCCGCAGCTCCTCAGCGAGACCCTTGGGACAAAACACCGCGTTCTGGAGCGCGCAAGGATGCAGCTCGCTCTCTGGTGAGTGAGCTGGCTGCCAGCACCCGCCGTGCAGCGGC
>NW_010433637.1:0-830 GCF_000710305.1 Buceros rhinoceros silvestris | reverse complement strand
GCCGACACCCGCCGTGCAGCGGTGGCGGCTGCTGCCTGGCCCAAACACCCAGCTGGGGTATCTGATCTCCTTGCCTTTCTGAGTAAGCAAAAGTGGAACAGATAATAATTGAAGCGGAATTTAAAAACGAAGCAAGTAGAACACATTTTAAAAAGCCTTCCTGAAGCAGGTTGTACTGGGATCAAAGGGGCACACGGCCACACTGGATAAACAAATGTCAGCTGGCGAAAAGCAGGGGGAGGAGAGTGCTTGTGCTGCGGAGAGGGAGGTGAATGTAAAAGCTCTGTGAGCGGTGTTCAGGGAATTCCTGGACAAGATGCTGCAGGGCAGCTCTAAAGAAGCAGAGGGAGATCTGGAGCTGGGGTTTGTTCTCTCTGACACCTAACACACCACAGGGCGTTGGGACAGAAAATACAGTTATTTCTGACAGAGGGAGCGTGAGTGAAAGTGCCATTTAAAAAACTACTTTACCCTTTTATTCTTGCCTACCACATTGAAAAAAAAAGCACTCGAGAGACTATGCACACAGCAGCATTACACCCTTCAAACACTGTACCAACTTACATCTATGGGCAGTGTTTCATCTTCCTTTTCTGTTAGTCTCATATAAGAACGATCTACAAAGCAGAAACACACAGAGGCGTCAAACACTCCGTACGAGCAAACAAACCGATCGGCAATTCAAAACCCCCACAGGAACGCGCCGGCGGTCTCAGACGCGTGTCAGTCCCCATCAGCCCCGGGCAGCCGGGCTGCTCCCGGGCTTGCTCCGGGGCTCCGCTCCCCCCGCGCACGGCAGTCCCCGCCACCGCCCGCTCTCCCCGCTGCCA
>NW_010433636.1:4705-5746 GCF_000710305.1 Buceros rhinoceros silvestris | reverse complement strand
TGGGCCATGAGCCTGGCACCCATGGGTCCTGCCCCATACCATGATGAACATGCCCCCCATGGCACCCATGGATTCATCCTCACACCAGTGTGCCCCAGGCATGAGCCTGGCACCCGTGGGTTCTGCCCCATACCATGATGACCCTGTCACGTGCGTGGCACCTACGGTTCCACCCCCATACCAGGGTGCTCCTGCCATGCACTTGGTACCTGTGGGTCCTGCCCCATGCCAGGGGACCCCTGCCCCATACCATGATGACCCTGCCCCATTCATACCACCCATGGTCCTGCCCCATACCAGGGTGACACCGCCATGTGCCTGGCACCCATGGATCTGCCCTATACTGGGGTGCCCCAGCCATGGCACCCATGGGTTCCACCACATACTAGGATGCCCCAGCTATGTGCATGGCACCCACAGATCCTTCCCTGCACTGGGCTGCCCCTGTGGGTGCTGGGGCACTGTTGCTGCAAGGTGATATGGGCAAGGGTGCCAAGCACCCACTGAGCACCTCAGCACCTCTGCCTGAAAACACTGTGGTGCCGCCATGCAGCATCTCCAGCGTGGAGCTGGCAGGGCAGCATGTGGGTGTCACGACACCCAGCTCTCCAGGCCATGAGATGCTTTGCTCGCCAGCTCCAAGGGGTTGGTACCTCCATGCCTCGATGTCCCCTGCCAAGCTCCCCCCTTGGTGCTTCCCACCGTGGTCCCCCATCCCTGCTCGGGTTGGTGGGCACCCACAGGCAACACCTTGGGAAGGGGAGGAGGAGGGTGGGAAACAAAATGCTGATGGATTGTAAAGCTATTGAAGTGCCGGCAAGTAAACTCCATATTTTTAACAGCATTTAAATGCCTCCAAGCAGATTAATAAGGTCTAGGTAATAGCAGAACCAGTCTATATTTATTCTATCTTAAACACCAGTTTGTCAGGCTGTATTAATATTGATGGTAAGGCTTGGATTGAGGACAGTAAACGCTGGGACTTCACTTTATCTCTCCCAAACAGGCTGCCTCAGCCCCTTTATCAGGCTGCGGCTGCAG
>NW_010433636.1:4221-4617 GCF_000710305.1 Buceros rhinoceros silvestris | reverse complement strand
GCCGGGGCCGGCGCCAGCACCTGCCTCTTCAAGGGCTCAGCGCATCCCCTCTCCCCCCAGCACCAGCCCCCCCCCTCCGCTCCCTCTTTTTAATCAGAGGAGGAGAAGTTGCTGGCTTGATCGTTCCATTTTTATCTCTTTTATTTACTCCATTTTCATGTCTTTCAGTGCATATTTTATTCCCATCAAGGCAGGACCATTGATAGCTTAAGCTGTCCCCCCTCGGCTCCCGCTCCCCCCACGCAGAGTGACGGGGAAGGACGAGGGGTAATTACCGGGGACGTGCCCCCCCTGCCCACCCCTCCTGCCCCACACAGCGTGGCCCCTCCTGAGATTTGGAGGGTCTGGGGGGTGCAATCGCTGCTGCCCCACAGGTCCCCAGCCTTGGAGTTGAGC
>NW_010433636.1:3683-4082 GCF_000710305.1 Buceros rhinoceros silvestris | reverse complement strand
GGTCCCCAGCCTTGGAGTTGAGCTGGGGGGGTGGCTCAGCAGCCCGTCCACTCCAGCCCCACGAGCATCCCTCCCTGCTGTCCTGGCGCTGCTGTAGAGGGTCCTGTCCCTGCTGCCGCCCATGTTCCGGAGCACCCAGTGGGACCCAACTCTCCCATCCCACCCCGTCCTGTCCCACCAGCACCCGAAAAAGTGTGTAAATAGGTGCTGGGCATCCTGGGGAGGACCCACCTGAGTGCCATGGGGCAGAGGGGTCCCACTCCATCACCCCACGGGGCTGCAGCAGGGACTGAGGCCAAACCCATTTTCTTCCTGAATATTCCCCAAAGCCCAGAATCCTGCCTGGCTCTTCCCTGCCAGCATTTGAAATTCAAAATATGCTCTGCCTTGATTAGAGTT
>NW_010433636.1:3082-3477 GCF_000710305.1 Buceros rhinoceros silvestris | reverse complement strand
CCCGCCACGGCTGGCATCGCCTCCCAGATCCCAGGCTCTGAAGATTGACGGCAAACTCTTTGTACAGTCCTTCCCTTCCTCAAGGGGGGAAAAAAACACCAAAAAACATGATGCAAAGAAATGTGCAGATGCTTCCGGATGGGGTGTAGCGCTGGTAATGAACGCAGAATAATCAGAATAAATGCTAATTGACGGAGGAGGGTTGCGGCTTGCCACACGTTTTAAAAGACAGTCTGTAAAAATCCACATGGGGAGCAGGACAAGCTACAGCTCCACGAGCACCCTTGTCCCCTGGCCATGGTGGCCCGTGGCTCCCGGCCGGCCCCAGGTGCTGTTCGCTGACTGCTGCAGCACAGTGGCTGGAGCAGCCCCTGCTTCCCCATCAGCCCCCACCA
>NW_010433636.1:1210-2778 GCF_000710305.1 Buceros rhinoceros silvestris | reverse complement strand
GGCGAGGATGCCCAAATAGGAAATGTTTGTGCGGTTGGTGCTTGGCAGGAGCCGGGGGTTGTGCCGGCTGCTTCTGACTTCAGCAGGGAAATATGTTGCCGGTGGGGAGCGGCGATGCCGAGCGATGGGAACCGGCTGGTTCTCACCACTCTCTCCCCCGCAGCGGCTGGGACAGGGACGGGAAAGGCCGGGGGCTGGTGAGCCTCAACTGTGCTGTCACTGCGTATGGCACACTGTCCCCCAACCAGCATCCCGGCTGCATGGAGGCGGCCCCGAAACCGAAGGTGTCCCAATTGTCACGCTGAGGGAGGGTGGTCGCAGGCAGCGAACCCCTGCCACCCTGCCCAGCACTGTGTAACGGGTGCTGGCATGGCCATAGGGACGATGTGCCCATACAGGCGCTGCTCAGCGGGCAGGGGGCCCCTCCAGCCCCGTCCTCCTGCCTCCGAGCAGGAACAAGAGAGGTGTGTTCATTTTAGAAGGGAAAATAGTGACTGCGTGCCTTGGTCCTTAAACACACGTAAACCACAGCATCCAGAGACCCTTTCTTCCTCTTTTTATTCCGTAACACGTTGGCTGGGTTTTGTCCTGTCTTCCTCCCCATTCCCAGCCTGGCTTTCCCACCCTTTGCACCCCCAGGGCTGTGAGATGTTGCTCCCCCAGCCCCTCCCAGTGCCCCTACCTCAGACTTGCAGTGCTCAGGGCCCTGTGATGCTCTTAGAGCAGGAGCTAGGAACCTCTCGCTCATCTGTGGGGAGGCAGCGGCAGTGGTGCAGCTCCAGGGATGGTCTGGGGATGCAGGACGATGATGGGTACCATGGAGGTGCTGGGTGTACTGGGGATGCAGGGATGCTGGATGTCCCAGGGATGCAGGAGGATGCTGGGTACCACAGGGATGCTGGGTACCACAGGGGTGCTGGGTGCCCTGGGGATGCTGGGCACACTGGGGATGCAGAAGGATCCCTGAGCACCCCAGGGACGTGAAGGGATGCTGGGTGTCCCAGGGAAAATGGGCACACTGGGAATGCAGGGGGATCCCTGAGCATCCCTGGTATGTGTGGGGATGCTGGGTGCACTGGGGGTGCTGCACGCACTGGAGATACAAGGGGATCCCTGAGCACCCCAGGGATATGCAGAGATGCTGGGTGCCCTGGGGTAGCTGGGCTCCTTGGGGTTACAGGGGGATCCCTAAGCACCCCAGGGACACGTGGGGATGCTGGGTGTTGTGCTCACGCGCAGGACAGCACATCTCCCATGCCAGCTGCCATGAGCCCTTGCTCCCACACGACACCCCCGGGGACGGGGCACGAGGTCCAGCCCTGCCAGCTGCAGCGGGTCAGCGCTGCCATCCCGGAACCCAGCATGGACGAGGGAGAGTCCGGCTGGACACATCGAGGGAGCAGACACATCAAGAGACGGATACGCAGATGGCAGCTCTCTTGGAGAGACGGGGACCGTAATCCTCCCCATGGGTCCCATTATCATCTCTATCTGGTGAAAAAACTCTCATCCTGGATGTGTCTAATCCTAATCACTCCCTATCGCACCGGACCACTTCAGACGGGCCA
>NW_010433636.1:556-1089 GCF_000710305.1 Buceros rhinoceros silvestris | reverse complement strand
CCGATCGCACCGGACCACGTCAGACGGGCCAGACGGACAGACAAGGCCTCCTCCTGCCCCGCATATCTGCACAGGCAGCCCCTGGCCGAGGAGGGGGGAGAGGCCACCCCTTCGCTCCTAATCCCTCAGCGAGGCCTTCATTTAAAAGGGGATTTGCTGCTGATTCCCTCCACAGGCTGCGTGATCATGGCAGGGGTCAACATCTGATCTGGGAGAGCCTTGTTAAAAAATAATAACAGCATGTTAATTTGGGGGGGGGCGAGTGGAATTGGAGACTAGCGAGTCTCCAAGCTGAAGAGCATCACTGGGGCTCGTTGCCTGCAATTAAATTGTCAGGTCTCTGCTGGGGCTGCTCACTGACGCTCCCTTCCAACCTCCCAAAAGACCTCAGAGAGGGTGAAATCTGCCCTGGGGAAGG
Source organism: Buceros rhinoceros silvestris (assembly GCF_000710305.1). Taxonomy (NCBI): domain Eukaryota; kingdom Metazoa; phylum Chordata; class Aves; order Bucerotiformes; family Bucerotidae; genus Buceros; species Buceros rhinoceros. The sequence goes on along the minus strand of NW_010433636.1, from coordinate 671 downwards.
GTGGCTGGGACACCCCCCTCCCCCAGGCATTTTCCTTGGGGCGGGGGCTGAGATTGAGGCACCCCGCATCCCTCTGCCCGATGCCAGCCCCCCCCTCGTTCACTGAAGTACTGCC
>NW_010433636.1:0-345 GCF_000710305.1 Buceros rhinoceros silvestris | reverse complement strand
CGCTTGGGGGGGTCTCCCACTGCCTGCCTGGCCCTGGGGGATGCCTGGGGCTGCTGGGGGTGGTGGGGGGATTAAATCCAGAAGGGAAAATATCCTGCAGCAGGTGCAGCTTGCGACAGGTCTGAACGGCTGCCAGCCGGCTCGGAAATCCCAAACACATCTGTGCTCCTCGCTTGGACACCAGATGGGCCCCGGGGTAGTGTTTTGGGCTGGGGTTAGCTTGGGGGGGCTGGGGAAGTGCTGGAGGGGGATGGCTGCTCCGGCCCAGGATGCTCACACCCACCCACATTCCCCCTTATATTTAGCCCGCTATTTTTAGAGTCTGTTGTGCGAGGTACGACCCTC
>NW_010433635.1:3760-4110 GCF_000710305.1 Buceros rhinoceros silvestris | reverse complement strand
ACATGCTGCCCGTGGCCCTTCGCACCCTGCCCAGGGCAGCGAGCCTTCCCCAGCCTGTGCCCAGGAGAGGTCTGTCCTCACTGCAGCCGCTGGCTTTTGTGTGAAAGCCCTTCTCACCAGCCTCGGTTTCCCCAAATACTCAACACCTTTGGGCAAAGCAGACCATGAGCCAGGGCTAGTCTCACGTAAAACATGTTCGGGGCCAGGTGCCTGGCAGCCTGCAGCATCCTCCCCTCCGTGCCAGAGCATCGTCTCCTCAGGGCCAGGCAATGTCCCTCTGCCCGGCAGGGAGCCTCACCCCGACCCCCATTCCCCATAATCTTACATATTTGTGTACGTTTGTCTGCATT
>NW_010433635.1:2948-3632 GCF_000710305.1 Buceros rhinoceros silvestris | reverse complement strand
ATTTCCATGTGCTATAGGTGCCCATGCCCCCATGAAGCTGCCAGCTGCTGGAAGTGCTGGGGAAGCGTCGGGCAGAGGCCGGCGCCTGCGGCGGCGGCACAGAGCAAATTGCATCAGATGGCAGCGCGGAGTCACTTAAACGAGATAAGAATTAGTGCGCGGCCCTGATGAACTCCCCCTCGGCTGCCAGCAGCGGTGTCAGTGAGAGAGCGAGAGCTGAGCTGGGCCTAATTTGATTTCTCAGCTCCGTTAGCGGCTGGCAAGTCCCCTCCCGGGGAGCACAGGCAGCTCGGAGCTCTTTCCCCTTATTGAATCTGGGTAATGGCAATCACGGGCAGCGCCGCGGCGGCGCTGCGGACCCTGCCCCACTCTGCCCCCTCCCCTCCAGTCCGTGGCGGGCAGGATGCGGCCGAGCGGGCAAGGACCACTGGAGCAGAGCCTCTGCTGCAGCATCATTAGCTCTGAATATTCTCCCTTGGGTCTTACGTCTTCATCTTAAAGAGATGTTAATGCAGTTCCTACCAGCCCTCCCGGTATCACGTATCTAATTAGTGTGATCTATTACCGCCTCCTATTACACGTGTGCACGGGGCTTTCTGGCGGGACCGTTCTGCGGGATGGCTGATACCCATCGGCAGTGCCGGATCGGGTTCCCTTTCCGAAATGGCGCGACGGGATGTCATT
>NW_010433635.1:2157-2716 GCF_000710305.1 Buceros rhinoceros silvestris | reverse complement strand
GGAGGGCAGCTGAGGGCCTGTTCCAGGGGCAGCCACGCCGAGAGTGGTTACCTCGGCGAGGCAAGCGGCAAACTGCTTCAGCTGGTGCTTAGCCAAGAGCTGCTGCGTCCTTGGCGGGAGAGGAGAGCCCAGGGCCGCTGGCACCGGGTCCCTGTGATGAGGTATGCTCCTTATCCCCCCATCCGCACAGGATGAGCGATGGATGCTGCTGCACATCCCCCACCGCACCTTCACTGGGAGCGGAACAAGCCGCGTGCGTGCAGCGTGATGCACACGCCATATCCCCTCGCTGGGCTGTAGCGGGCGGGAGGCTGAGCCCTCTGCCAGACGGGCTGCTGCAGCCAGGCCAGGCACCGCGCTGGGCACAGCGAGGGGATTCACAGCAGAAGGAGGGACGCAGCCAAGGGAAGCAGACCCTCCTCCTCCGGGCTGCCAGGACTCGCCTTTCGTAGCGCGTGTGGAGCATCAAAAGCAATAAAGCATCGTCGAGGAGCCCTGGCGGTGCGGCTGCCTGCCGGCCCCGGCCCCATCACACGCCCCGGGCTGCCCATTCACGGGA
>NW_010433635.1:1668-2036 GCF_000710305.1 Buceros rhinoceros silvestris | reverse complement strand
CTCGCGAGGCTGCCCATTACGGAGCCTCACGCTCCCCGAATTGCATGTCTGCTGTGATTTAACGCTGCGGGACATGACACCAGCACCGCGCGCAGGCAGGGCTGATGGCACTGGCACGGCCGCGCTCGCAGCAGCTCCTCTCGCTCTGCCAGGGGACGTGGGACCATGCTGTGGGGCAGCAGCCCTGTGAGGGTCCGTGGGAGCAGGGAGCACGTGGGGTCTCTACTCCCACACCCGCCTTGTGCAGCTCCACGACTGAAGCAGAGACTGAAGGGCCAGGATGGGTGCTTCGTGTTTCTCACCCCAAAAGGGAGCACAGGCAGCGTGGCTGGGGGGACGGCCGGGGGAGGTCACCCACCTTTGCCCCA
>NW_010433635.1:569-1603 GCF_000710305.1 Buceros rhinoceros silvestris | reverse complement strand
GGGAGCACAGGCAGCGTGGCTGGTGGCACGGCTGGCTGAGCTCAGCCATTGTGCCCACACCTCGGGGGCTGTCAGGGCTTCGGGGTTCGGTGCCTGTGGGCAGCCTAGAAGGGAAAAGCCACTTTGCTCCAGCCCTGCAGCAGCCATCCTTGGAGCGGCAGGCTGCCTGCCGGGGGAGCCCAGCAGCAGAGGGGACAGGCTGCCTATGGGCCATGCACTGGCCAAAAATCATCCTTGGCAGGCACCAAGCCTGTCTTCACCCCACTGGCAAAGGACCTCAATGCCTTTAAATCTTGTGGCAAAGGGAGGGGAGTGCTTTCCTCTCAGTCCTCCTCTCCATTAGACACCCTTCAGGCGTCAGCAATATTCCGCCGCCGTTTCACTGCCCATTAAAGCCAGGTAATAACAAGCACACGAAGGTATTTGGAGCCCATTGCCGTTAATGAAGGAGATCCAGCTCCTCCCGAGCAGGGATGGCAGGCACGCATCGCAGGCACGATGTCACCCGAGGTTAGGCAGGAATTGCCTTGCTGAGAGCGGAGCTGGCCGTGTTCAGTCTGTGTGACTGTCTTCTCCGTTTTCTGAGGAGACCCGTGCTGGGGTCTCACTGGGCAGGGGAGGGAAGCTGGGCTCCAGTGCCAGCCCGGAGACCCCATCCCAAAGGGGATGAGGAACAGATGAGGAAATGAGAAAGATTCCAAGCAACTTGGAAATGGGCAGAATTTCTGTTTATTTTTTCAGAGGAGACCCGTGCTGGGGTCTCACTGGGCAGGGGAGGGAAGCTGGGCTCCAGTGCCAGCCCGGAGACCCCATCCCAAAGGGGATGAGGAACAGATGAGGAAATGAGAAAGATTCCAAGCAACTTGGAAATGGGCAGAATTTCTTCTGTTGTGCTGAAAATTTACAGTTGGGCTTTAAACTTTACCAGGCTTCTTGTCTTTCCTTTGCGTATCAGGGACATGCATAACACCACTGGCTTGCTCAGCTCCACTTCATCAATGCTGCTGCCTCCTCCTTGGCCTCGCAGCTCCCGA
>NW_010433635.1:0-404 GCF_000710305.1 Buceros rhinoceros silvestris | reverse complement strand
GCTGCAGCACCTGGGAGCAGCCGGGAGCCCAGACATCCATCCAGGAAAGGGCCACGCTGGAATTCCCACGCCTCTTCCCAAAAAAAAGGTGGGGGATGCTCCGTGAGCGCCCAGGGGAAGTCCGTGTGCCCAGCCGGGGAAGGGCAGTTTGTCTCGGGAATGAGCAAACAGGGGGCTGGTGGGTGGCATGGTGACATCATCCGATCCTTTTACCCCTTCCCTGCCGCGGCTCCTCAGGAACACCGGCATCGCCACCGGCCGGGGATTCCCCCTCCCCGTCCGCGGCTCCTCAGGAACACCGGCAGCGCCACCGGCCGGGGAGAAACACGGATCAGCAATGGCAAGCGACGCGTTTGTGACGATGCAGAGCGACGTTGTGTTCGCCAGCCCCCGCGGGGGTCAGG
>NW_010433634.1:15569-15816 GCF_000710305.1 Buceros rhinoceros silvestris | reverse complement strand
AGGCCTGGCTCTGGGCTGCAGCCATGGCAGCTGCAGCGAGGAGGAGGAGGAAGGCAGCACCAGGCAGAGGGACACTAAGCCCCAGCCTGTGACCTGGCTTGCACCGGGGCCACACGATTCACCTTGAGACACCCCCTGAGAGCACAAGAGTTTTTACCGGAGGACTCGGGGCCAGCCCTCACCGGGCTTTGTGTGCTCCCAAGTCACTGCTGCACCCGCTGCTAACGGCGGGGGCGGCGGGCGGGCG
>NW_010433634.1:14003-15434 GCF_000710305.1 Buceros rhinoceros silvestris | reverse complement strand
CCTGCTGGGGACGGTCAAACGCCCTCACCACGGGAGGCACAGAAAGCGGGCAGGGATGCGATGAAACAAGGCAACTCCAGCTGGACCAGAGCAGGGTTAGGGTCGCTGCTCCTTCCCCCCAAAAGCTATTTGCGTCCCTGTGAAAAAAACGCCCACTTCGCCCTTCGGTGCCTGTGCGGACACAGAACTCCACGACACAGCCCAGCACAAAGCCCCTCGCAGACCCACGGGGTTTAGATTTCAGCCCGGTACGGCTCCTCCAGCGCGATAAATCTGCCAGGCTGGATCCTTGGCTCCTGTCCTCCGCTGGCATCAGGTCCAGACAGACAGACAGGCAGTGGCAGCGGGAGATGGGCTGTGCCGCCGTCTGCTCAGGACCGCGGGCGCCTGCCCTGCTCTGGCTGCTGCTAAAGGGGTACGGGGGCAGCAGAGACACAGTGCCCGGACCCCGATAAAATCATCCCCCCCCAATGCTGGGGAAGCAGTTCAGGAGCTACAGGTGAGTTTTGGTCGTGGAGAACCGACTCCGCACCCAGACCCGAGGCGGGTTTATCCGCTCCGAGCCCTGCCTCTCTGCCCCGGGTCTCTGGGCAGGGAGCGCTCCTCTCACAACACCGTCCCAGATCCACTTTGAAAGTCCCTGATTCTGCTTGTGGGTTCCAGGTGTTCACTAAGAATAACTCTGGACGGGGGTCTCCCTCCTCGGGGTATGTGCCTAAAAAAGTTGTAGTGCATGTGCTCCCCCCAGCTCCTGGTGTGACAGATTTCATTCCATGGAGCGCGGTAATTTTTTTCTAAGCATTTCAAGCAGACAATATAGGTGACAGAACATCTGCACTTCATTCAACCCCTCTGCGTCATCCAGCGTTTTCTCGGTATTCAGCCATTGTTTTCCTTCTTTCTTCCTCCTTTCTTTTTTGAAACAAACAGACCCTGCAAAGGCTCCCACAGGGCAGAGCACACACATCGCAATACCAGCCCCGCGGAAATGCACGGGGCTGGCTCCGCTACGGCCTGGTGTGCTCGGAGGAAAAGACAGAGCCTGGAGCTCTCCCATTTTCCGGACAGCCCAGAGAGGACCGCTCGGGCTGGTATCATCTGTGCCGGCACAAGGCGGGGATGCCGATGCTGGCCTGCAGTCCCACGTCACAATTGCCCCTTGTTCCGCGGAGAACAAGCCTCTTCACAAACGCTGAACTGTTTTACAGCACAGCTTAGAGGTCCAAATCCCAAGTCTCTGCTGTCTCACCGAAGCCACTGGGTTAAATCCTGTGCCTCTCCCTTAGTCATTAACTCAGCCGGAGTTCTCCTCCGTAAAGCCTAAGTAAACAGCCGCAGCCCTGCCCGGGAAGGGAGCTGTCAGCCTTCTGGAGCCGAGCGCCAGGAGCACCTGCAGCCCGGGGACTCACGCACGCTTTGGGCTGCTGCTGA
>NW_010433634.1:13092-13853 GCF_000710305.1 Buceros rhinoceros silvestris | reverse complement strand
TCTCCCCACAACGCCTCCGGCTCCGGGAGGACGGAGCAGCCGGCTGCACAGCTGGACGGGCTCGAGAGAAAGCTGTTCTGCTTCGGGTCAGCCCAACAGCACACCCAGTTCCCCTGAAATACGTGCCATGAGCTCACGCACGGCTGGTCACGTACTCCAGAACCATGTGGGAGAGCTGGTTCAACCCCCTCCTCGGGTACCCCTGCGAAAGGTCCCTGTTCCCGCGCCACCTCCCACCCTGTCCTGCCTCCCTGCCCTTCACAACCGCTCCCGGACCCATAAACTCCCCGACAGCCTGGCAGCCGTGGTGCCTTCCCGGCCCTGCCCAGCTCAGCTGCTCTGCACACCCCGGCCCCCCCGTCCGTGCTGACTCCCCCTCTCTGTGTGGAAGGAGCTGACTCTTGCCAAGCACTTGCCAAGCGCTCCCGGCCCTGGAAGGGGCCTCCGTGGGATCTGCTGCTCGCAAACCCGATGGGGACAAGTGATGAGGCAGCAGCGAGACGGAGTCTCTGCACGTTTGTGAGGAACCCAGAGGCTAACAATAGCAGCGACGCCACTGAGAAGCCTATAAATAAACCCGTGTTCCTCCGTTTTCGCTCTCCCCCTGGCACTGACCGGCTTTCCAACCGAAGCCGGGAAGCGGCACCTCCCCAGCTCCTACCTGCCAGGCACGTGCCTGCGCTCCCAGCAGGAGCCCACCAGAAGCCGTGCCAACACAGAAACCCCCGCGCGGACCCCGGCCTTGGCCTCGCGCAGTCTGT
>NW_010433634.1:12651-12924 GCF_000710305.1 Buceros rhinoceros silvestris | reverse complement strand
CCGAGCTCTCCAAAGCTGCCGTCAATCCCCCCCATCCTGCCCTCTCCCCCTGCTCCCCAGCCTGCTTGGTGCCTAAAAATAGCACGTTCCAGTACAGCCCCTTCACCTCGTGCCAAGCGCTTGCTCCCCGGCCGTGGCACAGATGCTCTTCCTCCCTCCCGCCGCCTCCTCTCCTTGCAGCAGCTGAGCACACAAGAGGAGCAAACACTCCCCACACGCTCCGGCCGCAGGAAATTCCCTCCTTGGTGCCGGCGGTGGGGTGGGCACCGCTTT
>NW_010433634.1:9615-12521 GCF_000710305.1 Buceros rhinoceros silvestris | reverse complement strand
GATTGTGGCCTCGTCTGCCCACGTATCAGGTATGGTTTGGGCAAGCTTCCCAAACACGTACCGGACGTGGTGGGCAGCGGTTCAAACTGGGTGTTGCGGGATAAGCTCTGTCAATAAAGAGGGAGATGGTTTTCCTGCCCGCAGAATTTATGGGCTCCCAGCTGGGCCTGCCAGGAGGGTATCAGTCAGTATTAACTGCTTTCGAGAGCCTGGATGCCCTTGTCCTCTGGAAACTGGGCTGAGATCCATCAGGCTGAGGCCACGAAACCCACAGGAGTGTCACGAGGCTGTTTCTGGATGTGGGTCACTATCATCACCGTTCAAACCCGTCTAGGTGTTGAGAAGGTGCCTACTGCAGCAAGAGGAAAACAAACCAAAAAGCAGCCACCAGCCAGACACTGACAGCAAGGCTCACGAGGCTTGCGCTGCAGCTGGCAGGGATGTCATCAACAGGGAAAGGTGGCAACAAGGGAAAGGTGGCAACAAGGGGAAGGTGGCTTCTGACTGCAGTGCAACGTATCCAGAGGCTGATTCGGAGAGGAATTCTGGCTTTCTGCTAACAAACCCCAGGGAATGGCCCCTAAAGTGTCAAACACCATCTGACCACGCTGACAGCACCCCGGTGTAAATTACTCCTGGTCCAGATCCCACCCCACTGCTCTGGACAGCCGGGGTGCAGCAGGGCTGGCAGGTCTACCTCGCGGGTTCTTGGTGCCACACAAGCTGTAGCCATTGGAGTGGGAAGAGTTCTTGTTCTGCTGCCACTTGCCTTAGAACACAAATCCTCAAAAAAACGCGCGTCCTGCCTTTTAGGGCTATTTATTGTCATAGATAACAAACACCTCCCAAGCCTCAGGACTGCTTGTTTCTTTTGGCACAGACCCTTCCACGCTGGAACCTTCACCCCTGTCAGAACCCAGGAGTCTGCCGGGATTCCACCTTACACGTTCGCTGCTGCTTTTCCTTGAAATACGAGTGTTTGTCACGTGAGCCCGTTGGTTAATCATGAACCTTGGCGTGCTGCTAACATGTCCTGTAACACTGCAGTAGTTTTGATGAGTATGTCTTAATCAGCAGAGTTAAATAAATAATTATGGTACCAGACAGGTCTGGCACACAATGTTCTTCTAAATAATAATTTAATGAAGATAAACTATTTTCACGGGTAGACTTAAAGTCAGGGGAATCCCTGTGGCTGGTTAATCTGACTAACAAAGTACCACCTAGTTTATACTAATTATCGTTCCTGCCTACAAGCACCCTCCCGGCCACAGTGCAGATCACGTTTTGTCCTTTAAAACTTGGACTCTGAGATGCGAGGACGATGACCTCCAGTTTACGTTCTCAAGCTGCTGCATTTAAAACCACAGCCCAAACTACTTCCACACTGATCAGCTCTGTAGCTGGAAACCACAGCACAGCGTGACCCTCGAAGGGGACTTGGCACCAGACTGGAAGGGGAACGTTGCACGTTCTGCCAGGACCCCTCCGGCAGACTCTGCCCATGCCACCGCGGCCTCACGCTCCCCTTGGCCATGCTGCTCTAACTGCAAACCCTTTTCTTGAGGCCGTTTGAAAAGAGAAACTCTTTGCAGAGTCGGGGCTCGCCCGAGGAGCTATCAGCGCTCTCTGCACACTCTTCCCCTTCCCACCTCCATCCCACATGCCTGGGCCTCTCTGGGTTGACAGACCCTGGGCAGATCTTACCTTCTTTGGCCTTTCGTGGTGGGATACGTGCTTCTCTTGGGTGGGGGATGTGGATCGACTCCTTCTTCCAGCGATGAAGGAGCTACCTCCAGAGTGACGTGAGGTCTTCTGAGGTAAGTGGGGAAGGGGAGAGGAGTTGGAGAACAGGAGAAAAAGAGAGAGAGGAAACAGTGTTATAGAGTCCAGTTTTCACTGCTACGCTGAGCAAAGTTACAGCGGATGCCTTGCCTACCCCATGCAGGACCAAACTCTTTGTACCAGATGGTTCCTAACACGGGGACCAGAGCTGATCCCGTACTAGTGAGCTTATGAACAGCATGTCGATCTCAATCCCCAAATCCTCAGCTCTGGTGGCCCCTGCACTCTGACACTTGGACAGGGAAGGTGCAGCTGCTGAGAGACCATCCTGTACACCAGATAAATGGCACCAGCAACATTGCTTGGACAAGCCAGACCTGAACAGCAGCTTCCAGGGTTGAGGGGGCCTGGGGTGTTGGGAGGACACCCCCTTCCCCAACTCCAGGCTCTATCAGAAGTCCTGCCACCTCTCTGCAGCAGTAAACTTCACACAGCCACGCTTGTGTCAGATCCTGAGGGTACCCACGGGGCAGGGAAGGTGTCCTCCAGTCTGACTTTGAGGGGAAGCTCAAGACATCAGTCACTGCATGTGACAGCACTGATAAGCAGGAAGGAAAGTGAGGAAGGCCAGCAACAAAGGAGGCACTGAGCATAAAGCTTAGTGAGAGGATCGAGTTTCCTTTCTGCTGGAGGGGGAGAGCAGGTGTCTGCTCATTATGCAGAAGAGGAAAAGGGTTCCTCTCTTCTCTGGTACTGTAATTAATAGGGGGAAGCCCTCTGCCCCAAATAGCCCTCAAACACTGAATGACTCCGTGGCTCTTCTGGGCTGTCTCTGTCCTCTGGCAGAGGTTCTGGCTGCTCTGGGTTACTCCCCTGCCCACGGTGCCTCAGCTCCCCCCGACTCCCTGGAGCATCAACCATCGTGGCCACTCTCCTCTCTTGGGACTTCTCTTTCAGCCGCACAGAGTGGGTCAGGGGAATTCAACCCCCCCTACTTTTGAAAATGGGCCCAAAGATGTGATATAAATGCAAAATATAAATTAATCTTTACTCCTAAGTGACTCTGAATGGCTGAAAAGAGCAGCAGCAGGCTGCAGACCTTGGTTATGGGTTTGCGGCAT
>NW_010433634.1:9056-9507 GCF_000710305.1 Buceros rhinoceros silvestris | reverse complement strand
CAGACACGATCTTGGATGAAGACAACGCCTTTATGTGACCAAACCCCTCCAGTGCAGGGATGAAGAAACTCACCATTTTATTGAAGTGGTACTTGCAGTAGCCACAATATTTGACATTGTCGACTTCTAGGACTTCCTCTTCACATAAGAGACCCGCCATCTGGGCACTGAAATACACGCAGACAGGAGGAGGGTAAAGCAAGCTGTACAGCCAGAGCACGGATCCCATCACGGGGCAGAGAACAGTTCAGGCAGTGTCTGGAATGTTCCTGTTCCGCTTAGAAAATGGGATGAAGGGAGGGGGGAAAAGTTCAGACTATTTTTAATTCATATTCAGATCCTCCAAACTGCCAGTGCTTTTCCACCAGACTGTCTGGCAGGTTTCGGTTTCCTCAGGGGAGGCCTGGGCAACCTATAACAATTCCAGCAAAAAAACCCTCACCAGCCAGGG
>NW_010433634.1:0-8980 GCF_000710305.1 Buceros rhinoceros silvestris | reverse complement strand
CTATAACAATTCCAGCAAAAGCCCCCTCACGAGCCAGGCACCCAGGAGAAGCCGGGAATCTCCCCGCTCGGTGACAGGAGTGTTGTCTTCGGGCTGTGGGGGTACCCGAGGATATCGGCCCTAAAAATCCCATCGCCTAGATGATACTCTGCGTGTGCTCTGCTGGAGAAGGAACATTCCTGCCTCGTGACTCATCTCGCCTCTTCTTGGCTTCCACACAGTCTTAGGGGAATCCCCAGCCCTCGTCCTCAGCGGGGCAGGCTCCCTGGTGAAACCTCAGCCCTCGGGAAGTTCCCCTCGAGAACCGAGCACAGCGGCGATACCCCTCACTCAAAACACACCCGCAGCTGCCGTCCAGCGCGGCCCCAGAGCCGCAGCAGCAAAACCCGGCGCTGCTCTTGGGGCGACGCTGCGGGGAACTCACCAGGTGACGTGGAAAGCTTGCCGGCAGCCGTGCCGGTTACAGGCCATGCACGCCCCAGAGGCTGCCTTGCTCTCCCTGCCCTGCTCTTCACAGATGTAGCAGGTCTGGAAAAAAATAACAACAGGGAAAGTGCTCACTGGAAGAGGCAGCTAAAATGTCTCCTTCACTCTTGTTGTCACCCAGGAGGCAAAGCCTTCAAGAATTCGTAACTCTGTCCAGTCATCTCTCTCCCATGACAACAGCTCTGGGTTAGTTCTTGCGCACAAAACTCACGCACCTTCTTGTCCTCCCCAAAAAAACAGATCAAAATACGGAGTAACCACCAGACAACTCCGAGGCAGGGACTGCAGAGCTGGGGCAGAGAGAAATGCAGGACCAAGGAGTTGTTTGCAAGAAGAGGGATTTGTTTTGCTAGTTATTGTTAAAGGAATCCGAGTACCTGGAAATTAAAATAAATAAGATGACCCCAGAAAGCCAAGGTGGGCAGCAGAGAACGAGCTGGGCTTACCTTGTTGAAGCGGTCGTGGGGGACGTACTGCAGGACGATGGGCTCCATGGTGAGCACGTTGGCAAACTGCACCTCTGGGATGTACAAAGCGCAGACGACATGGGCCCACCCTGGGGAGGCAAACACCTTCTGGTGACAAAGGCTCAGAAAGGAAGGATTTTGTGCCCGGGCGGGCTGCCGAGTCCCCGGGGCTCTGTGTGACACCGGCTCAGCGCAGAAGGACTCACCTCCGTTGTCGGTCCGTTTCAGGGCTCCATCTTTGTGGGGACACAGTTCACATCTCTTGAAAATAAGCAGAAACAACAAGTTTAATCTAACTTCCAGAAAAGAGACGACTCATTTACAGCGTGGTTATGAAAGCCGGGGCCGCTTTCACGGGGAGGAAGTGGAAGAAGGGCTGGGAGTGGTTTGGGTGCGAGAAGGTGCTCTGACACATCTCGACATCGTCCCATCTGACGGGGGACGTATTTAAAGGTTCAGCCCAAGAGCCACAGGGCTACAAGCGAACCTTGACTTTCACAGGGCATTTTAAAAAAAACTTTTAGACTTTGTGGTTGGGGAGTAAAACTGAAAACCATGACTCAGAGAGCAGGAGGCGACGAAGAGAAGCCATTATCTATCTTTGACTCTCCTTCCTTCCTTCTCTCTTTCTCTGGTGATATTTTTTCCAGTCTCATGAGAGGCGGGTGAGGCTGTTGTGACATTTCTGCTGTCGGGGTGTAGGGGGCCGTGGTGAACCCGGTCCCAGTGGCCAGGACTGGTTGGGTGGGCACCCTGCTTCCCTCCAAGCCCAGCCTCGGGGGTGGCTGAGGCGTGATGGAGAGGGCATGAGGGGAGTGTTGGTGCCAGGAAGTCCCAGCTGCTCGGGAGAGTGGAGGAAGCTCCCTCAGCACCATCATGCTGGGCAAGAGGCCATAGGCACAGCACCATGACGGGCTGTGAGGGACTGGAGTGATGCGAGGGGACAGTCTGGCCAGGCGGGACGGCGAGAGCCAGCGGAACCCAGTGCCACCGCTCTCAGCACCACTCTCTTACACTCATTTGTCCCACCTCACTAATTGCAGCCCTGCCCAACCCATCCCCTCAAGGGCTCTTCCCCTGCCATAACGCCCTTCCGAAGCATTGGGGGAAGGTGGGGCGGTTTCGGGCCACATTGACACGCATGGGGGAACACGCTGCCAGCCCTGCGAGCTCCTCCCAGGCCGAGCTGCCCAAAAAGGGTCACTGTTTTCTCGGCATCACGCTGGGGTGATTTCTATGTGCTTTTGAAGACCCTGAAAACCTGTAAGGCACAAACCTTCTCCTTCCCTCGTAGAAACGTCTGATTCATTAAAAAAGCAGAACAAACCAAAACAAACCCCCTGTTTTTCTGTGAAAAACATGCTTTGTCAGGAAGTTTTGAAATGAGGCACGTGGCGTCAAAGTGAGATGCTGGGCTGTGTCGCGATGAGTGTGCAGGACCCGGCGCTCTCCCCGGCCCGTGCTTCGCTGCGATTGCTCGGCTCGGGCGAGCGTAACGGGGCAGGTGCTCCACACTGCCACAAACACCAACGGACTGGGCAGTAACTGGCCATGAGCAAAAGCCTCTGAGTGGTCCTGGAGGACCTTCCACCAAGATGGATTTCCTCAGGCAAGGCTTCCTCTGCTCAGGTTTGACCTCCTGGAGCCAGGCACAAGAAATAGGATTGCAGTGCAATGGGCAGAGGGAGGCTCAGCCCCGTCCTCCAGTGCTTTTGTGGGAGTCAGGTGTGCGGGGCTGTCAGACGGCACCTTTGGCAGGCACGAAATCGCTGTGGTAACGTACAGATAAGAGAGGAGGGGACAAAGACCAGCGCCTGTCTCGCTTTCCCCACACCCCAGTTTGCAATAGGGGTGGGTGACCCCAGAGATGTTTCTCGCTCTCCCGGTCAGGTCGGGGCTGCCAGCGGGCTGGAGCGCTGCTCCCACCGTTACTCTGGAAAGCCCAGCCGAGCCAAGACAGAAAAAGAACTGGGTTAACGGAGACACTGTAATAAGAAATTTGCACTTGAAAAGGCCGCTGGCTCTCCCCTCCACCCCTCAGATCAAAGCGGCTCTCCCACCACGCGATTAGCAAAGCTCTGATTGTAACAAGAGGGGTTAACATCTCCATCGGCCCCACACAAGACTTTTAATAGCGCTGCCTCGAGATGACAGCTAAAGCCTTCACATGATCCTCACATGAGTGCCCTCCGGCCATCACACTCGCTTCCCAGACAATTTGATTACAAAGTGGATGGGCTTTCCCTCGCTTACTGTAAGCCCAAGAGCGGCCGCAGCATCCTTCGGGGACCCAGCCCCTGGGCAGGGGTCACGGCAGGGATTAGTGCTACCTCTGCCTTTGATCCGACCTGCGGGGCCGAGCAATCTCCGGGGTTTTTATTTCAACTCTGGGAAAACAGCAGAGTTTGGTGGATTCAACCCGGGTTGCAATGGGTAAGGTTAGAGCTCCGGAGACCCTGGGCCCTCTAACTCCGGCATCTATCACCAAGCGACTGAGTTCCAGCTCCTGAGCGCGCTCTCCAAAGCTGAAGCAGGGACAGAGCCCACCTCTCCAAAGGAGAGAGACAGAAATCAGGAGAATTCTGGTTTAAAGCTCTCACTGTGGAGTGCAGCATCCTCCCTGCCCCTGTATCTCATTTTTGAAGTGAAAGTGTAAATATTTATCCACTAATATGTTTGTTATGGACAAAGCTTGTAAGTGGCTTTAAGGTTCTTCTAGGAAGGCAGATGTGGGAAGAAAAACATTGTTGTTTTTCAAAGGAACTTGCCACACAGTCATTATGAAAGAAATACAAATACCCATTCCCCCTGCTGCTGTTGTCAGTGTGTTCTGCGCTCCAGCAGCAGCATCTCTCCTCCAAGACCCTCAGGGCAGAGTCTGCGGGCTGGTGAGGGCTGTTTTCCAGCTGGAGGAAGCCAGGCATGGAGAAGTGCACTGAAACCTCAGGGCAGAGGGACCTCTCTGGACCACAGAGCCCAAACCCACGGTGGTTTCGTAGCAGATCTTGTAGGACCTGACTCATTTCCCTTGCTCTGATCATGCCGCTCTCTACATCAAAGCACCAGATTCTTTTTAAGCATTTACCCATCTGCGTGTCTGTTGCTATGACTGCCGGTGTTTAACTGAAGAGGTGAGGGATGAAGAGAGGAAATCATCCCCAGCTCTGCTTAGGAAGGGAGATCATCACTGCTCAGCTGTTACAGCAGCAGCGCTGAGTGCTGCGGGACTGAGCGGCACGACCGGAGCCTGCCGCGCGCTGGCTAACAGGTTTCACCCAGGGTGAGTTAAACAAGCCACCGCCGGCCGGCGAATACCCATCTGCGTGTCTGTTGCTATGACTGCCGGTGTTTAACTGAAGAGGTGAGGGATGAAGAGAGGAAATCATCCCCAGCTCTGCTTAGGAAGGGAGATCATCACTGCTCAGCTGTTACAGCAGCAGCGCTGAGTGCTGCGGGACTGAGCGGCACGACCGGAGCCTGCCGCGCGCTGGCTAACAGGTTTCACCCAGGGTGAGTTAAACAAGCCACCGCCGGCAGGGGAATTGTTCTCTTCATTCCTCGGAGGCAGTTTGAAGTGTGCAATGCGCAAGCGAGGAGTTACAGCCCTTGCAGCCAGCACAGGTGAGGAGGACTCGGGTGCCCACGAGTTACCGCAGCTAACGCTGGATTGCAGCTAACGCTGAGGAGCTGCTCTTGCCTGCGCAGGTGGGAGAGCTGGGGAAAGGCAGCCCGTGAAATCCAGATTCCTTTCTTTGCTGCGGAACTATCTGCAGGATGTAAAACCACTCGCTCGATCTTTGCTGCAGCGCACATCAAAGCAGCATCTTACAATGGGGCAAGGGCTCAGGTCTGACAGTCTGGTCTGGTTTACACTTCCAGCGAGGAACGAGTTAATGCCATGTCAAAAGGGTGCTGCAGACACCCAGTTCCCCAGCCCCTCATCTTTGCCGAGCTCCTCGCCCATCCGTGAAGCAGAGTAAACTCATGCCCGGCAGAGACGGAGCCCGCTGTGTGCTCAGGTCTGCACCGCTCCGCAGACCCCGAGGTCACCTCCATCAGCCTCGCTGCCCGCACCCTTCAGAGAACGCTCGGCTAAACCAGCTCCGGAGGCAGCGCGGGCATGAACCCACGTCGTTTGTGCTGAGCAAGGCCTTCGGTATTTCAGGAGAGCCAAAGTTTAATTTAACTCCAGCTCTAAGAGAGCGGAGCAGGGAAGCTATCATGGATTTACCGTTCAGCAACAGCAGCATCCGCGGCACAACCACCATCAAAGATTTACACCCGGCAGTGGGCCGGCGCGGCCGTGTCTGATACGGGCTCACATGGGAAGGTCTTGTGGAGGAGCTGGCGTGCTGCAGACTCACAGCTTTACTGCACAAATAACTTTGCCACATAGACAGACCTAAGAGGCAGCCTTGGCCTGATTGTTTCCACTCTCCCGCCTCACCGGGAAATGCCAGAATTAATTAAGACCATTTGTAACGTGTTCTATGCTACTAGAGTGCTACTTAGAAACTGAACCCTGATCCAGCTTCCTGTCATTTTCTCTGCCCTTTTACAAACACAGAAGACTTTATGCTGGAAGCTGTTGCTGCAAGATCTGAAGGTGATTCCAGCCTCTCAGTCAGCAGCAGCAGCTCAGGTGATGCCGACTTCCCTCCACTCCAAAACTTCCTGAGGAGTTGAACAGAACCGAGGGAAACCACCTTTTAGAAGAGTGCCGTTAATTGTTTAGAAGATTGAGGTCTCTAGACTCAAAAATTTTGTCATTGGTCCCTCGCTTAGAAGCGCCTCTGGGAGCATCGCCATCAGAACGGCTAACGGCTCTGGGTAAAACGCAGCTCCCGTTAGTCCTGTGCTGTGAACAGGAGGCAGCAGAGCTGGGATTACACTCGCAGTCATGCTGACACGCCGGGCTCTGTCCCTTTGCCAGGAGACCTCGCTGCTCCCAGCAGCCGCCTAGTTTAGGGAAGGTACAGCGCGCCCCGTACTCACCACCCGGGCGGCTCTCTCTTGAGATTCACATTTCCGACAGAACCAGGGGCCGGTGGGAACCTGCACGATCCCATAGCAAGCTGGAGGAGAAGCACAGAGAGTTCGTTAAACTGTCTTTAAAACAACTGTTTAATTTCTCAGGTGTATCTAAAAGTTTGTCAGAGCTGTTATCGGTCAGAGATAGGTGTCAAAGCCAAAAATTTCATCTAGGCCCCTTTCTAGTTTCCACATCCAGCACCAGCAGACAGCAAGAGGTCCGGTGTTTATCCAAGCCTGCAAATACCTCACACCCAGTATAAAAATTCCCATGAAAATCTGGCCTAAGTGGGAATCAAGTGCTTCGTCATCTGCGTCTCACTCTGGTCTAGCGAACACAAATAGAGCAATTTCTTCCCCCTCACTGTTTCAGGTGTCACTGGTGATCTAAAGTACGAATCAGGTGGCTGTGAGGCAGCTTAACCCCAGCGAGGACTAAGACAAAACCTCAGCATCATGAAGGAAATCATGTCAGTGAGAATTCAGACAGACACCAGGCGAAACTCCCCCAGGTCCCGCACACCCCCAGGGCCGTCAGGCCCATCCAGCAGCAGCCAAGATCCAGCACATTCCCAAGAGGACCAAATTCAGGCTTTTCAGGACTTCTCCTGGGGACAGCTTTGGGGTTAGGACAAGCCTCCAGCTGAGAACCCAACAACGCTGCTGCTTTTACCCAGCTGCATCACGCGTCCCTCCTCCTTCCCGCACCGCTACTGATGCTCTCAGGGTCTCCTCTGCAAGACACAGCTCCCGCTTCTTTAAAATCCCCATCTCCAGTGGGGCAGCATAGCTGGAAGTCTGTTCACCTCTGGTGACCTTCTCTCTCTAACCATCCAAGGATGGTCTTTGGGAGTCCCCAAGGAAGCGTCTCTCACCCTGAAAGGGCTCTTGAGCCACCGTGCAGGTGGGTTTAAAGCAACAGAGGCTGGTAAAGACAGCGGAAGGAGCAAGGCTACACATCTCAGACAGGGGCATAGGAGTCTCCACGGAAGGAACAAATTACATCTTCCTTATTCCACCTTCAAACACGAACTGGCGGCTGGAATGGAATCCCAGTCACTCGAGACGTTAGAAACTAGGTTGGACAAAGCCTCTGAAAATACCCTGCTGGAAGCAATCCTGTAGCGTTCCCTTGGGGATGGGTCAGGCTCGGCCCGCGATAGGTTCTCCCCATCGCTCTGATGTCTACTTTCCACATCAGCCAGGAAAACGAACGCAGTCAGAGAGTTAGTCAGAAGGCGCTGACTGCACGAGGAGCCAGGGCACACACAGAAGAAAACAGAAGCTACATGAAAGCGGTGGCAGAGGAGCCGCCTTGGGTCCATCTTTAGCAGCGGGCTGAGGGCCAAAAGCAAGCGCTCAGCTGGAGCCAGCGCGAGCTTCTGTGCCCGCTGCTTCAGAAAGGAAGACAACAAGGAAGACAACAAGGAAGAGAACAAGAGAAAATGCAGAACATAAGTGAGGCAGAGCTGAAAAGACGGGTTGTAAATGTTCTTGGAGTCCAGTCAGATGGTTTTGTTTACATTTGGAGTTCTGTACTGGAAAGGTCAGATTTCTGAGCATCGCCACAGCAATGGCACTGGGATTTTTAAGAATCAGCCCTGATGCATAGCGACAATATGTTTGGGTTTTGTTTTTTTTTTTTTAAAAAAAGGGTTCTTTATTTAAGTGTACAATCATTTCAAAAGGTGACTTTGGTTTTGCGGATATTTGAGCATCACAAAGAGATACCAAACCCAGCGTGAAACTGCACGGAGTGAGCCTAGATGACCCAGATGATCCCTGTGGTGGTTTGTTTCTGTTTAAGAAATAAAATCCCACCAAACCTGCCCCCTCTGCCAGGCTCGGGAGCAGGCGCTAAGAAGAGGGGTGAAGAGCGTCCACTACCTGCTGCTGCCCTCCGTGAATTACTGAAGGACTCTTACGAGACCTAGACAGGCAGCTGTGTTTCCCAAACACACGAGCGATGCCCTCTGAGACTTTTCTACCACCTGCCAGGCCGACCCAAACAGCAGCAGACAGAGCCAGCCTCGTACCTGGGGGGAACACGAGCAGACACCCCAACGAGTAACAGCATCGCACTGACACTGGTCTGGCAGCGCTGACACTGCTCTTGCCAGCAAACAGAGTTTATATTAATCTTGGGAGTGGGCATAAGGATGTCGATGTACTTTACCTCCCTCCAGAACGGAGGGCGATGAAGAAACCTGTTCTCCAGCACGTGGTTTGATAAATAACGGGAAGAATGGAAGACTTACACTGGCAAAATGGAAACAGAAAGAAAGATCCTTCCAGAGGGACCCTTCTGCGTGCAGCCAGGTCACTCTGAGCCACCCCAGAGAGGCTCCTGGTGACAGAGGACAACAAGCATCACCTCCCATTGAAGAGGAAACCCCCTGCACACTTCTCTTCCTCGGTCTCACTCCCCTTCAGTCACCTGGTTGTAAGCGACTCCTTACTAACGCCGTGAGCACGGACACACTAAAGGTAGGAAAAGCAGAAGAAAGCCCAACCAAGACACCCCGCGACCTGCCCCGACGGGCCGGCAGAGGCCGGGCAGCACTCCGAGCCAGGAGCGTGCAGCGAGAGGAGAGATTAGAGAGGGAGAGGCTGGAGCTGAGCTGCGAGATGGATCGGATAATAATAGATGGAAAAACAGACGTGCCAGATGAGACCAGAAACCTTCGTGCTATTCAAAACAAACCAACCACGATAATCACTGTGTCTTTCTGCTGGCTTTGAACGAAAGCAAATACATTTTCTTTTGTTGTTGGTTGGTCGGTTGGTTTTTTTTTTTAATTTTTAATTTTTTTTCGGTTCGGAGACCTGAGGACAAACTTTCCGGCCCGACACCGTGTGTTAGGGGCGTGCTCCGAGTCATTTAAAATGCAAATAGCCCGTAGCTCGGGGAGGAGGAGGAGGGCTGCCTGCCTTCCTCCTGCCCTTGGCGGAGCCAGCGCCGGGCCCCGCCGGGGGGTTACCCGGGGCCATGTGCG
>NW_010433633.1:0-899 GCF_000710305.1 Buceros rhinoceros silvestris | reverse complement strand
CCCCTCCTCTCCTGCAAGCCCTGCCATGAGCGATGTACATTTCACTAAGTTATGTTTACGTTATCCTGACTAATGCCCACCTAGCTAAAACACTTGAAAGGAAGGGAGAAAGGCTGAAATGTGCAAAACACTTCCACTCCCCAGAAGGAAAAAGTCATTCAAACTCACTAGTAATGCTTGCACCCTGGGTAGCCCCATGAAGTACACATGCCATTTCCACGACACTACCCGAAGGGACAGCAGGCAACACAGCTTTAGGCCGTTTTCTCCTTGCCCCAGCTCCCACCAAGTGGAGCAGCCTATTTTCGGCAGTAAGTTAGCAGGTGCATTTCCATCGGAGGAGTGGGTCCTGCATTCTTGGAGAGAAGGACCATGAGGTGGGGGAGCCTATGTCATCTTTGACTTCTGTCATGTACTTTTACCACACATGAACAAAATCTTAGCAAACACAAGCAAAATATAAAAAAAAAAAAACCCACACACCAAAAAAAAAAGAACAACAAACCACCAGGCAAGTGAAAATGACAGGAAAAGGGTGTACGGAGGAGAAAAGGGCAATTGTAGTAAGCAGAGACTTACTTGAACCTGCCCTGGCAGTGTTGGCACTGGTCTCCCACCCAGCCCTGGTCGCAGACACAGGTGGAGTTGACACAATGACCCGAGAAGCAGGAGATTTTGTCGCAGGACTTGGACTGGGACACCTGGGCATAGAGGGCCAGGTACATGAAGCCGTAGAAGAGCAGCCAGCTGTTCACATCCAGGAGCGAGGAGAAGAAGCAGCAGCAGCAGGACGAGGGGAAGGGTCTCCAGGCGCCCAGCGGCGCGGGGGCAGCTCCCGCTCTCCTCGCCGCGCTGCCCAGGTCCATGATCGCCGCGGGGGCCATGGGCCGCAGCTCGGC
>NW_010433632.1:0-504 GCF_000710305.1 Buceros rhinoceros silvestris | reverse complement strand
AGGCAGAGGCTCCCTCCCTGCCCACTGCTGCCTTTCTCCTCCTGCTGCCCAGATGGGGGTGAGGGGGTGGGTCTCTCTCCCACGCAGCTCCCTCCGCACACACCCTGACACGGGTCCGTCCC
Source organism: Buceros rhinoceros silvestris (assembly GCF_000710305.1). Classification (NCBI taxonomy): domain Eukaryota; kingdom Metazoa; phylum Chordata; class Aves; order Bucerotiformes; family Bucerotidae; genus Buceros; species Buceros rhinoceros. The sequence continues at coordinate 382 of NW_010433632.1, read as the reverse complement.
TGCAGCCCCAGAGACTGGGCTACGGCTCCCCAACCCCACCGCCCCATCCCAGCCCCCCGCCCCGGCTCCCCCTGGCTCGGCCTCCCTGCTGCTGCCGAGGGGACAGCGGTGACAGGACGGTGGCAGACGTGCTGAGCCCTACCGATGCGCAGCCTGCCTGGGCAGCATCGCCCAGCCCTCCACAGGATCTCCCTCTCTGTACCCCCAACCCGGGGACCTCAGCCCCCCTGGGCAGCCCTTCTGCAGGCCACAGCTCGCTCCCTTTTGGAGCAAGGCCGCCTGCCACCATCGTGGGGACATCCATCTCTGCGTCAGCCTCTGGCTCACCATGGGCTTGGGGCTGAGGTCCTCCTCCCCTCCCTCCGCAGGAGTCGGACACCGT
>NW_010433631.1:1068-6643 GCF_000710305.1 Buceros rhinoceros silvestris | reverse complement strand
GCTTAAGGAAGTCCCCTGGGGCTGAAAACAGTTGGAAGCTCAGGGTGTCTTAGGAGGAAACATTGCATATGCATGTCTTGTTCTCATCGTAAGTTCAGGTACCTCCTAAAAACCCTATTTGAGTACATAGTTGTTTGCAACATGTTCCCTGCATTGCTCATCTCTTTCATATAGCAGCTGATGTCCTAACAGCAGGGGATTTTGCCATCCTTAACAAAGTTTGTGATAAATTCAAAAATATAGTAAAATTCACAACAACACAGTGGGTTTTCCCAGCTGCTGCCAGAATCATAGAACACATTGCACTTGCGTACTCGTTTCTAAACAAAGGGATATTGCCTAAATGATGGTTGGAAGTAATGGCAATCAAATGAAAATCTGTGCAGGTTTTTAGTTTTTACTTCGAGGTCTCAAAGAAAATTAGGCAAATCACACTTTTGAGTGATAAGATGACATAATTAGAAATAAGACAGAGTTATGGTACAAATAGCCAGTTCCCTCTTGTCCTGATTTGAGTTAGAACTAACTCTGTTCAGTAATTTTACTTTCTAGCTCAGTCTCTTCTAACCTACTGCACTTTCTGATGTTAATACCATATTTCTGTGGACAGTGTCTGCTCCTAGCAGTGACAACGCTGGATGTTTACAGGTACTGCCAGGGGGTGAGGTGCAGAAAGGCTCTTGCTTACACTTGCTCCTGTGCAGACCAAGGTCACTGCTAAATCCTGTGTCCCACGGTGGGGGTGCAGTAAGTCAGAGGCTGCACCTGCGGGGAGGAGCGGACAGGACAGGTGACCCTACACTGACCAACAAGGTGTTCCAGCCCATCCCATTCCATTCCATTCATGTAATATTTGGGATAAAGCTGAGGGATCACAAGGGTTAATGTCTTTTCTTCAACGGCCAACATACTTAGGAGGATTCTGTGCTTCTGCCTTTGATTCCAATCCGTGCATTCTTGAATCCAGTTCCCAAACCCAACTCCTGAGTTCAGTTTCCATCTGCTGCTGAATGCAGTCTGGGACTTCCCCAGTGCCTGCCCACAGCATCAGTGATGATGGCGATGTAATTGCCATCGGGGGGGTTGGGTTTAGTATTGATTTTTTTATATATTTGTATATATTTCATTTCTTTGTTAATATTTTCATTAAAGCAGTTTTAGTTTTGAAACCGTAAGTCTCTCTCCTTATTCCCTGTCTCCTCCCTTTTGGGAAGCGGGAGGGGTTAATAGAGAGGATCTAGTACTGGCATGGTATAGGTTTGTGTATACACAATTTTTTAATGATTATTTTCATTTAAACATCTAAAGTTTTAGTTTTCTTTTCCAATCCATAAGTCTCTGTCCCTTATTCCCTTTCTCTTCCCCCTTGGGGAGGGAGAGGGGTTAATAAAGAGCATCTGTCATTTGTCTAGTGGCCAGCCCAGACCTAATCCATGACACTTCATATTGGTGAAAACTTCAGATGATACAGCCTAAAGGCTTAATGTGTTACAGGAAGCGATTGGTATGTTCCACATGTTATCTTACAAATAGTTACTGAAGCTATTGCCACTGAAATGTGGATGGGCAGTGGCTTGAGAACCGATTAATCCTCAAATGACAACAGTAAGAAATGAGCAGTGAAAGCTTGAAAAGTAATTGGAATAAGCTGTAAAGTATAGGCAGAGGCAGGAATAAAAATTACATAAGGAAAAAGTGAGAAAAAGGTTAATTGTTATATTAGATTTTGCTGGTCAGTTTACCATTATTCAAAGTGAGTGATGGTAAATTGCTAGATAGCTGAGAGAGCAGAATTTGTAATTCTGTTACGAGATGACACAAATTCGTGACAGGTAGGAGTATACTCCAGGACTCCTGTCCTTGGCAGGCCCTGGTCGCCCCATGCCCGGGTCTGTGATGTCCGGAGGTAGAGCAGCGCCTCTTTCACAGGCACCCCCTTGCTGTGGGGAAGGAGCTTGTGTGCCCTTGTGAGGTTGAGAGCTGTGCTGGTGGTGGCATGTGCCTCCTGTGGGGTCTCCCAGGCCAGACAGGTCTCAACTGAAGGGTCAGACAAAGTGTGTCCACAGGCAGGATGGGCTCACTAGCCTTCGGGCAGCCATCCTAGGAGAAGGACAACTCTGACTCCAAACCTGGGCAGATGGAGCTCGTTTAGCCTTGTAAGGCTCCATCTAAGAGAAGGACACTCTAACCAAACCTACAACCCGAGGACTTCGCTGTCACCGTCCAAGCTCGCTAGGCCCTGGCAGATGAACCTCAGGTGTAAAGGGTGGAGCCAGTTCCGCGCATGCTGTGTCTCACCCAAACAATCCACCGCGCAGGCCCGGAGGGTGCACTCATCGCTTGCAGTGAGCGTGGGAAAAGCTCTTCCCAGATCTTCGCTCGCAAAGCCAAGCCATGATGATGATGAGTATAGTGAAAATTACAGTCATTCCTGAACACACACACACACACACACACACACACGCACGCACTCATGAGGAATAGCTTCAGCTGATAAAGCAGAGATCAACATCAGTCAAGGATAATTTAGTCTTTACTGCTACAAATACCACTTTCCTGACTGCAGGTATCATGCTGTTCACAAAAACAGTGGGACTAGCAAAGAGTAACCATATGGAATAAAATCATTATCAATCAGATGATTAACCTAATCACGTCATGAAATGATGATGAGAGTCTTTCAGAACAGGAAGAAAATATTAACCTTTTTTCCAAACAAAGAATTTGAGAAATCTCAATTGTATTTTCCAGATTCACTATGTGGGGACTGTTAATGTCTTTGATGTCACTCTTGCCATTACAATTCCTTTCGAGCTTCAGAAACACTTAATGCATGAATAGCACAGAATCTTTTCAGGAAATGTTTTTATTAAAAAGATGTGCTTTGACTGAGTTCACAGTAATTTCCTGTTCACTTTCTATATGTATATTTATACCAAAATTTAAACAGCAAAAATAATTTCAAGTCACTTGACTTGAACATCAGTTCAAAATATCCACAGAACAACACCTACTTTAAATTGTAAGAGTTTGTCCAGGAAATTTGTTCCAAATCATTCTATTCACTCAATAAAGCACCCCTATTAACCATAGAGTGCACAGACCTATCTTTGCATGGATCCAGACAGTTCCCACTTTTAAAAGCACTGGGGCAGAAAGTCCTTTATTCATATCCAACCAGAGGAGGGGTATGTCTGCCTCCAAAGGTTACTTGTGCTACCAATGTCCCATACAAACACCCATGGCCAATGCTGACAGTAAATGATACACCATCTCACAGCATGCTCTGGATTTGCAGTCCAGGAATCACTGTCAGATTTGACAGAAATCCTCGATGTATCTAAAGCAGTGTAGGCCACATGGCAGCTCCAGAGATGCTGCTGGCTGAGACAGTTCCCTTGCCTAGAGGGGAGAATCTGGCCGCCGGCCACAAGGGTGAAGCACTGGGGCAGAAAGTCCTTTATTCATATCCAACCAGAGGAGGGGTATGTCTGCCTCCAAAGGTTACTTGTGCTACCAATGTCCCATACAAACACCCATGGCCAATGCTGACAGTAAATGATACACCATCTCACAGCATGCTCTGGATTTGCAGTCCAGGAATCACTGTCAGATTTGACAGAAATCCTCGATGTATCTAAAGCAGTGTAGGCCACATGGCAGCTCCAGAGATGCTGCTGGCTGAGACAGTTCCCTTGCCTAGAGGGTAGAATCTGGCTGCTGCCCAAATGGCTGAACGAGCCCCCTGTTCTCACCTACCTACAGCAGCACTTGTGGAGAAGTCATGATGGGGGGAGAAGGTGGTGACTTGGCCACAGGCACGAAGAGGGATGGAGGGAAAGGCAGGCTGACAGGGGGGCTGTGGCACCAAGATGGTTGTCCTCCGTCAGGACTTCTGGGGTGTGGATCTGGTTCTTGCTGCTTGTCAATATTCAGCCACCACCAAGTGTCCATTCTTCACAGTCTCTGAAAGTCTAAATCATGATGGGGAACAGGGAGTCATGTTGCCCGCTCTAAATAAATATCTGCATACAGAGAGGGTCCCAAAGGCATACTGTGCTGCAGAGAAAGTGATTTTACTAGGACTGATTCGCCTCTCTTATAAAATGGAGCAAATCTACAGTGAAAGTGAGAATACATATTTGGAGAGATTACTTTAAAAATGGTGAAGAACAGTCTTAGGATGATCAAGATTTATCCCAGTGGGAAAACACCCTGTAGAGTACCAGAATATAGTCAGCAAATCAGAAGGCGTGTGAGGCATCTGTAAGTGAGAAAATACTCATTCCCAGAGGTTTCAACAGAAGCTGGATTCCCTTTTGACGGACAGTCCATGCATGGGTGACTCTAGCATAGATTGAACCCATGGTTCAATTACCTTTCACTTTACTTTCACAATTTGAAACCAATTTATAGCAGTTCCAAACAATTATGGATGATTTCCCAGCTGGCAATTTCAATAATAAACAGAACTAGCTATTTTATTTACCTCAATCAGGTTTAGATTTTCTATAGGTACTTAAATCTTATTTTGACAGCTGTTTCTACATATGCCTGATTCGAAGAATGGAAGTGACAGGTGGCAGTAACAATAATTCCTGCTTCCATGAGGTTTCCCACAACTGTAGTTTTGATTAACGCCTGTGTTTATCACTTTCTATCCAAGATTACTCATATATCAGAACAATGTGACTGTTAGGATGAGTAAACAACAGTTCCCTTCCCCATCAAGTTCATGTGTAGACAACTCTGATTTCTGGAATAGCTAAAGTAAGTCATTTTATGGACAAGGACATTGGGTTCTTAGAGAGTTTTATGTATGCTGCTAGTCTCAGCATCTGGTGTTTAGTCTTCCTTGGGGTCAACTCCCAGAAGTAAGAACTTCAAAAGAGGGTGTTCTGTAATAAAAATTCTGAAAAGAAACCCATTTTCCCCTCCTCTCCAGGTCTCACATCCTCATTATGGAGTGTATCATTGGTAAAATTATTCTTTCATCTGCAATGGCTGCTGTTATTGGAAGCATGTTGCATGGCCCTTAAATAATGTGCTACAATAGCTCGATCAAGTATTGAAAAGTATGTTATTATATGGCATGCTCAGGGAGAGACAAGAAAACCTGCCAAAATTCAGTGGAAAACTATTTGGACCTATTAATTTTAAAACTGGTAATTTTAGCAAAGAATACGTTTTCCCTCAGCTGTACACTTCATGCCCTTTGTTTCTCAGATTTAATTACTGAAACATTTTGTCAAGGTGTTTGGAGACTCTAATGCATTAAAAATTCTTCAGTGGAAGAATTTAATAACTAGAAATCTTTCTATCAGTCAGTAAGCTCTATTACGTTCTGCAAACTTCCATGGTTTGCTCCAACATCTGCCTCCAGAAACTGCATGGATTGCCAGAGGATTGTAATCTACCACAGGCAGTGGGAAGAACTGGTACCCATTTAGGTGAGAATCATAGCTTGTTTACTAAGTTCCCTCTGCAGACATGAATCTGTAACACTGATTTTTCTATGATAGGATTAGCAGCTCTCTGGAGATGTTAATCTCTCACTTTCTCTCTCTTTTCCTTC
>NW_010433631.1:0-983 GCF_000710305.1 Buceros rhinoceros silvestris | reverse complement strand
TTCCCTCCTTTAATAGAGGTACCCTGAATGACTAACTTAAACTCCTCTTTTATAGAGCTAAGGCTTGACAGGTTACGCATGTATGAAGTTTCACTTTTCTCTCCCATCCCTCCAAAAACCTGCAACTTCCATAACCTAAGAGCATCCTTTGACTCGACCAACTTTCACTGCCAATCTTAGACCAAGATAGTAGCTTACTGATGTCCCTGGCTTTCCCTAAACTTTTTGGTCTGGGACTTAGCTGTAGTCTAAGCCACTGAATTTTTGTGTTTCTGCGGAGGGTTTATGTGTGACCAAGGAGCCTACACTGTGTTCATGGTGAGGGGAGATGTAGTCACTGCTGTTGGTAGAATCAGGAGAGCCAGGGGCTGTTTCCTCAGAAACCCAGGCCACAGGTAGCACGAATTGCCTCTCAAGATGCCTTCCCCCATGTCCCTGCCCTCCCTGATGCCAACTTAAGCCCTGATGCATCAGTGAAATTCTTAAAATATGTGGCATAAATACAAAAAGCAGTGCTCTGGCTACAGAAGGATACAGGAACCTTGTGCAGCAAGTAACAGCAGTAATAAACTCTGTAATAAGTTGGTCAGCCACTGTGTCTGTTTCTCTTCTGAATTTTATGCCTAAAATCTCTTTAGAGATTCAGAAGAGCTTCCTGCCTCCTACAAGGTCATAATTTTATAACTGCTCCAAGCTCTAGCCCTTGTCCATCCTCCTCCCTGATCTTTGTCATCTCTATTCAGTGCCTAGACCGGCTGTTCTTAAAGCTTTATGCACACATAAACCAGCTGCTCCTGCCTACTCAGTCCATTCCTAGAGTCAATTAAAGGTCTGTGTTTATAAACCTTTACAGCTGATTTTAAACATTCACCTGCATACCCATCAAAATAGCTTTACTTGAACAAAGGTCAGCGAGAACTTGGCAGCAATGAAAGGGAAAAAAAATCATATGAAGATGTCACCGGTTTGGCCGAGGTAAAACA
>NW_010433630.1:0-668 GCF_000710305.1 Buceros rhinoceros silvestris | reverse complement strand
ACCCCCCCCGCCGCGGCTCGGCAGCCCTGGGTCTAGGGTGGGAAGAGGGGAGGCAGAGACGGTGAGGGGGTGGAAGACTGAAGTAATGATAGACAGTTATCCACCAGAGCACGGACCGAGGGAGGGATCTCCTCTCCCCTCCAGGCCCTCCGGCTCCGGGGTTTCTCGGCTTGCACAGTGTCAGGAGATTTTCCCGCAGGGGCCAGGAAAAAAAAAACCCACAATCGTTTAAATAAAGACAAATATGTCTCCTGATTTCCCAAGAGCCTAACAAATGCGAGACAATAAAACAGAGCCAGGGATCGCGGCGAAGGGGTACCGGGCTCTCCGGGGAGCAGCAGTTTGCTCCATTTAATGCTTTAGTTAAACCTGCCGCACTCCCAGGCCGCCCACAGCCGTTTAATTAACGGGATTGCAGACGAGCATCCCATCGGCCACCACAGAGTGTAAATCAGCAGCGAGGGATGGAAAACCGTCTTTGAACGGAAGAAAAAAAATCGGCATTTTCCACGTTCAGAAATAATTGAAATCAAGGATTGTATTAAAAAAAAAAAATAAAAAGGCAACAGGCGATGGCCAAGGCGGAGGGCACCGGCGGTGCGGGGAACGACACACAACACCCCAATCCCTTCGCCGGGCCCGGACACTCCCGGGGATGCGAACCGGCA
>NW_010433629.1:19999-25625 GCF_000710305.1 Buceros rhinoceros silvestris | reverse complement strand
TCGTAAATGGTTGGATTTATGGGGTTTTTTGCCATGGTTCAACTGTAAAACAAAGGGAAAACTGAAAACAGCTTGAAACTACAGTGTGGTTGAAATTTCTGCCTTTAGTAGTTCAGCAGTTAAAAGGTTTTGTTATACCTGCAAAATAATACGGATATGAGTTTTACTCTTTCTTCTTAATTACAAGCTGTGTTTTCCTTATTTTAAATGGTTCACATATTTACATGTAGGACTTATAAAAAGCTCTTGGCTTTGTTGCCCTAAGTGGGTGCCCAAAGAGCAGTTGCTGGAAAGGCTACTATAAAAAAATCTAGAAGTTTGCCTCCTGTTGCTCTTTTTCTATGTCAGACGTGCTGGCTGTTAGACTGAGTTCACTTACGAAGTGTGACTGTATGTGACTTTTTGTGTGGATGAAGCTGCTGTGAGATGGCCTGGCAAATGTAGGGTTAAACAAAATGCTTTAACCTAATGCACTAGAAGATAGTTCCAATGTAAAAATGAAACTTAGCTAAGAAATCAGGGTGGTATTTTTTGCGGGACGTGTGTTTGTAAAACATTAGAAATTCTTACGTGAGTTAAGTCAAGGCATGTGTTTTCTTGGGGCCATATAAAGAAGACAAATTCCTTCAGGATTATTTACTGATGCATTTTTTCTGTACTAGTTATTGTTTTCTAGTTTGCAGATGAGATTACACTGGATTCCAGTTAACTTCAGTGTGAAATCAGGTTACTGGAGCTGGACTGATTTCATTCTGGAATCTTTTTTCTGCTCAAGGGAAGGAGTTGCAGAATTGAGATGACATTAAAACAGGCTTGAAAGAAGAAATAATGCTTCATTGCTTGATGGATAGTTGGAGTAGAAACAAACAGATGTTCTTTGGATGTCCCAGACATACTTGGTTTCCCTTGATTTGTTACTCTTGGAAAAAAGAAATCCCTATTGTAAAAGAGCATTTGAACATGGCAGGTTTCACATTATATGGCATTAATGGCACAACTGGGATCTGAGTTTGCTGTGTTTTGGATCTCTGCATTGCCAGCTGACAGCTGAACTGTTGATTTTGGCAGGACAGCGGAAGGGAACTACTGTCAAGACAAGTCACAACACTTGCAAAAAGCTTTAGACAAACTGGCAGGATAGGGTTTTGGTAGCCTTAGTTCCACTACATACTCAAAAATTAGTTTTGTTTCTCAGTCAATTCTTACATCCCTAGCTGAGGCAAAGTCAATGGCTGTTAGAAGAATTTTTAATGTTTTTTCTTTCCGGCGTGTGCATGTGCTTAAAGGGACAGTAAGGAGTAGTTACTCTGACAAGGGCTGAACACCTGAGTCTCCAATATTGAGGAAGCTAAAGATCCTGTTCATTTTCACATGGTTTGATTGAAAGTGTTACTGTTGCTCCCACTTGTGTGTATTCCAGATGCTTTCTCCTTAGACTGTGTCCCCCTTCTGTTCCCTGCCATGCAAACCTTGTCAGAGTTTGCAAGCTTCACTTCTAGGTGTGGTCTCTCATGTTTCCTTTTCATAAATGAGTAAGCAGAGGTTTTGCTCACTATTGTAATTCGTCCTCTCTTATTGTGTATTGCAGCTACTACTCCTTGGTTTGAGTCTTACAGAGAATGTTTTCTGCAGTCCATGCCCGCATCAGATCACGAGTTCTTAAACCACTATGTCGCATGTATCCTTTGAGCATTGTGGATCTCTCTAGTGAAGACTGTGACAGCTGGCTGCAGAAATGCAATGCAGGAGACTTTGGAATTTCACAATAACTCTTTTTGGCAGTATGATTTGAAATACTGTTTTTTCAACATGACCAGCTATCCCGATTAATATCATAGGGGGGCCAGGGTTTTCTTTGTGGTTAGTGGTGTGGGGTTTTCATTTTTTAAAAAAAAACTAACACTTTTTTTGTGTCAAACTGAACTTTAAGCAATACCTGTAAACCAAACTTCCTCATCCTAAAATACTTTCGCATGTAGCTCTTTAAGTGTCCATTAATGATCCCTTAGGTACAACAGAGGCTTGTTTGTTTGGGATGCACCTACTGCTTTTTACAGCTTTTTTCCTATCAGATGGAAGGGGGAGGTTGGGGATGGTGTTTTGGAAAATTGGTGAACTTCAAGCTATTTTGGACAAAAAAGTCTGGAAAGATGACTAAATACTTTCACTGTTTTTTTAACCAAAAATTAGGCCCGATTTCTACATGGAAAGTAGAGATATGCACTGTGTCATGATGTAGCTGGTGTTTAGCTTTACAGTAATTACAATGCTGCAGGTTTCAACACCGAACTCTTTACTCAGATGTTGATGTGTTTATGAATGCTGGCCATTATTGTTGCTCAGGTGGTACCTTATAGTCCCAACTCATTGGAGGTTGAAAACCAGAGATCACTGGGGGTGAATCTCAGCTGTATGTTTCATATCTGAACAGTTGTTCTATATCTAAAAACCTTAGATGAACTATTAGCTTAAACTTGTATTCAGCGTCAGAATTGGAGGAGACTCCTATTTCATCTCATGTCACAGATGTTAGTTAACTGACTGTTTAAACAGTGTTTTCTCTTGAGACTAAGGCCAAATTCTAATTGCATGTACTTTTGTGGTACAGGCTTAAACATTGTACTCATGTCTTACTTTGTAACTTCCCGTTCTAGTATACGATCAGTTGTAGTTCCTGGATTCCTTGGTAAATGTCCTTAACATGGATACAGGTATGCTTGTAGTTTCTTCTAGTGAACCAGAGCCTGTGGAGCAATTTCTGAAGCTGTCTCAAGAACAACATCGAATTCAACATAGTAGTGAATATTTATATCCCAAGTGGTTTATACCAAACACACTCAAATACTATGTGTTACTGCATGATGTGAGCACAGGAGAAGAACAAAGGTGGGTCTTCTGCCTTCTGTGAACTTACAGAACATCCTGACTAAAATGTTTGCCTTTAAATTCTGTCAAGTTTAGACATACAACAGGATCCATTAATATTATCAAGGCAGATTTCCTTAAGAATTATTTTTAGATCCACTTCTTTTATTCATATAAAATGAGAAGAATCAGTCCTGGTTTCTTGAGGGAGATGCTTTATTAGCTTGCTGAACTAATTCTCAGAGATTCTGTTTCACTCATATAAAGGACTGCTTTTAAAAATAGGCGAATTTTCCTTTTAATCTCTGTGGATAATAGTCTAAAATAGCTTATTGCTGTACACATTTAGAGTAGAATTGGATTGATATCAAGACAGAGTAAATGTTTTGTTTTTTCAGAGCTGACTCCATTTATGAAGAGATGAAGCAGCGGTATGGAACTCAGGGTTGCTATTTGCTGAAAATAAATTCTCGGGTGTCTAATAGAGGAACAGATGAACAGATACCAGATCCTTGGAGTCAATACCTTCAGAAAAATGCCATCCAGAACCAGGTATTGTAGGATTCTAAAAACAATTTATAAGGTGCACGTGAAAGCCCATTTTAGTTGTGTCAAATTTTGCCTTAGTGTTATGTACGTCTTCTACAGAATGGACTAATAGGCAGTCAAGATACTTCTAACACAGCTATGACTTTTTGTGATGGCATAAGATAAGTCCTCTCTAAAAGACCTGTCCTCTATGCTGCTCAAATTGACAGTAAGGAGCACTGAAATACCAGACTGTCTGAGAGAGACTGACAGGAGCACCGAAATAATAGACTTCTGCTTTATGCACTGACATAAACAAGTAACCTCAGAACTGGCCTACTCATAGTAACTTTCTACCTTCATTCTGATTAACTTTCTTCACTCTTAAAATTTGGGTTTTTTTCCCAGATCTTCTGTACTTCACTGAGCAATGCGGGTGTGTTGTGTTGTGGGGGCATGTATTGTTTTTCTGGTAATGTCTTGGAGTCTGGTCTGGTCTATCATCTGCTAAGATGGCAAATGATAGTATGTGTTAGCTCAGACTCGTGAGTTCAGTTGGCCATAAATGTCTGTATTTTTGGCTTCAGGACCACAAATACTCTATCTTGAGTTTGCTTTTGACTGACCTGTAGTTTTTTTACTGCATCTGATTATAAGGTTTGTTTGAGAAATCATAGTTCATTACCAAATCTAGCCGGCAATATGAAGTTTAAACGTCTTGTATTCTGTAAGCTAAGAGGACCAGTGAGTACTGTTCCACCATAAACTAATTAGATCTTTTTCTTTTTTTCTGTCCCGTGTCAACTGTCCAACATAGATTATTTTATTTTTGTATGAGCTTGTTCAGAAATTGCTTTAGGGAGCGTATTTTCACTGCTGTAGGTGTTGCTGTGTGAGTTGGAGTTGCTGGCTTTAGTTGACAGTGAAGCTATTTGAGCATGCCAGAGGAAACTTGCTTCATTTGGTGAATATAACTGTCATCTTTGCAACAGAACAGATTCTTAAAGCCTCACAAACTAGTCAAGAAATGAATATATATGAACAAACATGTTTTCCTAATTTAGGTAACTGTTACTAAAGTTAAACTACAATTGACTGACTTTTGTGTGTGTGCTATAGTATTCTTAAAATTCTGACTTCTTTTTTTCCTTATTTTCATCCTGGCAGGATTGCTATGAAGATTATCCTTATACTGTCGTTTCAAACAGGAATAGTGACCACTTGATATCAGATGGCTTAGACAGTGAAATTAAAGGTATTTTTATAACTTCAATGTTGTGATTGAAGTTACAGCATTTACACAGCTGTCTTGTGTCTTGGACAGTAATCACTTGAGCGATTTGTTAGGGAATTCGAAGTGATGATTTTCTGAATGCTGGAAGGTAGTGTAACCTGGTGTCCATGAAGGAAAACGCTGTGGCGTTGATCTACTGGATTGGTGGTAATTGGTAGATGTTTCTTTAGTGAGATGGCTATTGATGTATCAGGCTAATCTTTTGTTAAGATTAAGCATATTGTCTGCAAACTCTACCAATTAATAGAAAGTTCTGGTTCGTGTGCTCTGATGTAGCTTGGAAGCTGAGGTTTGGGGGTTTTTGTCTTTGTTTTTGGTTTTAAATCTGGAAATGAGTGGTGTGATGTATAAACTAAGTTGGCTGGAAGAACTTGCATTGAAATTTTGCCTGTGGATGGCAAATGAAGTTGAGTGCAATTAATGCATGGCCTTTTTAAAAAATTTGATTTTAAGGCTGCCATGTAGTGTTCAGATGAGAAGCATTATCAAATAGGGGAGAAGTGGAGATACCCCACACTGTCTGGCGTGACAGCCCAGAGCTTTCATACCTGACTTGAAAGGCACAGGGAGACCTCGAGTATGTAGAGAGGCTGCAGTTGCCTGACAAAGCAGCTCCCTCAGGCTTTGCAGACCAGAGGTAGTCTGCAAGCTGCTGTTTGAACCAAAAAAAAAAAACCCCTACCCTGAAAAATGTACATATTTAGCCATGTTGTAGTTCCTGAGATTCCCTGAGATTTTCAAAGAATTTCAGGAATGATGTAATACTCGGGTAGTGCTCTGCTGCTATCTGTTCAGCATTGATCTCTAGTACGGAATAACTGGTGAATAACTTTGCTTAACAGAGATCTGAGTAAGGAAAACTTTAAAGTAGGTTAATAAAAATGACATTGAAACCCAACAGTGTTTAAGTAATGCTGTACTTACAGTTGTTGTTTCAAT
>NW_010433629.1:16525-19915 GCF_000710305.1 Buceros rhinoceros silvestris | reverse complement strand
CATAGATGGCCTGTCAAATAACTTTAAGACTCACCCCCTTCAACTGGATCATCCCAGCGGCAGTTTGGATAGCACTGATTACACGAAGGCTACTGCAGCATTGCAAGACTCAAAGAAATCAAATGCTGGAATGGTTCACGGTGCTTGTTTAACACTCACAGATCACGATCGAATTAGACAGTTCATACAGGAATTCACGTTTAGGGGACTTTTGCCACATATAGAGAAGACAATTCGGCAACTTAATGATCAGGTCAGTTTACTCTTAAACACTTTGCCCAGTAATAAGAAAAAACAGTTGGGGGTATAAATCTGGTTATACAAAAGCCTGTTCTGAAATTATGACTTCATTCTGCTTCTAACGATTCAAAGATCTTACTGAAGACTGTAAGTAAATTGAAGAGAATAATTTTTTCTGAATTTATCATTTTGCTGAAGGTATCATTTTTGCTCAAGTTGTCTTTAAAAAGTAAAAACAAAACCCAATTTGTATCAACAGAGCTTCAGAGCAAGGTGGCTTCTTGGTGAAAGCCTGTCTGAACTGTTACTGGGGCTATATGTCCGTGTTCCTAAAATCTTAACATTTCATGCTGCTGGACAATTCTGGCATGGGCAACACAATGTGCTGTTTGTGTTTCAACATTAGAATGCGTAACTAATGTTAAGACGTGTTTTCATCAGTAATTGGCTGCAAAAAAGCTGCATACTTCAGTTGCTACTTCTTGATGGGGAGAAGACACCCTAAATCACGCGTTTCTGTTTTGATCTCAGCAGTTTTTTCATCTGAATAGTCTTCTTTCAAACCATGATTTTTTTTGGAGGTGTGATAGTTAATATCGTGCCCATGTTAAGTCAAGGACATGCATTAAAGTTATTTCCATCACAATAAGGTCCTTTCTTTTCTATGTGTTTTGCTTTGATCTTAAACAGCTGGAGAGATGGAATGGGTGACTTAGTACAACAAATTCCTGTATTTAGTGTTAAACGTGCACCTGGTATCAGTCTGTTACTGGAGCTCTGTATTTTGATTGAATTGTCCATTCAGTTTTAAGTATGAACTGTTTTGATTCTTGGGATTGATACGTGTGCAGTTTACAGCAACAATAGAGAACCTCAGCTGTCTGAAATAGGCAGACATTGCAATTCGTATCTTTATTCTCAGTCTCGGTGATTTGTTCTGAAGGATTATGCTTTTGATCAGTTCATTGTTTTTATTTATTTCTGGTTTATGGGAAAAACAATCTAGGAATCATTAACAAAGCTGTGGTTTTTGTATTAGTTTAACTGATGTCCGTATCTCTCTTGCAATGCATGCGCTAATTTAGCGTCTTTTTGCAGTTGATATCCAGGAAAGGCTTGAGTCGATCGCTGTTTTTTGCTACTAAAAAATGGTTTAGCGGCAGCAAAGTTCCAGAGAAAAGTATAAATGAACTGAAGAATACTTCTGGCTTGCTGTAAGTGATTTCAGTCCTTACCTTTAGATCTGAACTGAAAATGTACCTGTTTTATTGGGAGGGAAAGGCTGTGTTTGTTTGATAGTGTTCTGAAAACTTAACTAAATCAGAAATATCGTAAGACTTATAATCAGAGAAATCATGAAAAGTGCTGTGCCTAAATGTGTACAATAAGGGAGTAGCAGAACGTAGAGAAAAGGGAGATAAAAGAAACTGTTTACAGAGCCATCTTCCCGCTGTATTTGCAGTGAAGCTTTCTAAGTTACAGCTTACATTTTTAAGAGTAATATTAATAAAAAGGAGCTATGGTCTGCCATAAGGGATTTTTTTAAATTAGTACAAGTTTAAGTCAACCCCCCTCCATAGGTGTTTTTGTTTATATAACTCTGTAATTTACGACAGTTGAGTATTAAGTACACTGCTTTTGCAAGTGCTTTTGAGAGCTAGATTAAGGGGGATTTCATACTTTCACACCTGTATTTTACACTAAAACCAGGTTTTAAATTTTGCCAGTATATTCATTCTGTATGTTTTGTAATCTCTCTCTATGAAGGAGGATATTTAATCACGAAAAGCACTCTCTTCAACTGTCTTATCTTAACCACAGAAGTCTGAATAGTTCTCGGACATTACCTAGCTGAAGTTAATGTCCCTGACACATACAGCTTTAAATTCCTCCGTTGTGTGTCTTCGGATTCACAATCAAAATGTTGATAATTTCAGCTTTCTGTATGGAACTTGTAAACATGGTTTGCTTCCTACAAAGTCTGACTAACAAGTGTTAGTCAAAATGCAGCTGGTCTTCGCTGAAGTGATTCATGTATTTTGGTTAATCAGAAAGTTAGACTGGTGCTTGCAGGGGGTGGGAATGTGCCCAGTGTTTTGGCATAAGGCAGAGGTTTTTAGTGGATTTTTTTTTCTTCAAGAGAAGTGGGGAGAAAGAGGTACAGCTAGGTGAACGCTCCAAGTCTTATTTTTTTTTCCTTCTCATGCAGCTCTGTTTAGCTCTAACAGTTAATCTTACTGAGCAGTTTCAGTGATAGCTGCATACTTTTTTCAGTATTTCTTGGCTAAGAGGAATGTTTGCTTTGAATGCTAGTGGAACAGTGAATCTTGTTAATTGGAAAGGAGGGCGTGAAAGCGAGTTATGTGGTGGAAAGGAAGCAGCTTCACTTAGCTGGTTTTTGGGTAAGGCTGAGGCAATGTGGTGTTTATTCCTATTTTCTGAATAGAAATGGAGAGGGGATGACTTTATAGAGCATGTCTTGCTCTATTTATTAAAATTATGACTTTGAATTTAAATATTTGTATTTATAGGTATCCACCAGAAGCACCAGAGCTTCAAATCCGGAAAATGGCAGACTTGTGCTTTTTGGTGCAACACTATGAACTTGCATATAGCTGTTACCATACAGCAAAGAAAGACTTCTTAAATGATCAGGCAATGCTTTATGCAGCTGGAGCACTGGTTGGTACTTCACATAACATGAATGTTCTGTGAACTTTTCCTAATAATCTCTAATATTTGTCTGAAGGTAACAAAATGCAATCATTTCCCTCCACCTCCAAATTTACAAAGGTCTTGCCAAATTTGCTGCCTATCTTTAGCAAATCCTAAAGAGTTGGTAAGTCTATTGGCTGTTGTCCTGTGAAGGGAGTAAAGGTGTGAATAAAAATTGGAAGTGTTAATTCTTAAAGTGAAATGTAGACAGAAAAATACCTAGAATGTTAACTCTAGCAAAATGGATCTTTAAACCTGTAGTCTGATAACTCAAAAACAGGTGAGAAATAATGTTATAGTATCTCTTTTAGACTTTGGCAAAATCCTTATCTGCCAGGAAGTTAAGACTACGTCGCTATAAATATGTTATTGTACCTTTTATTTAATAATATATATTATTTATATCTTGAGGGGATATAGTTTGAGTATGTCCCT
>NW_010433629.1:0-16445 GCF_000710305.1 Buceros rhinoceros silvestris | reverse complement strand
ACTTCACTGTAAACACATATACCTTCAATCTCGAGAGAAATCAATGCATGAGTACGTGACTAAAATAATTTTCTACAAGATAAATGGGAACATTGGGGAAAAATAATTTGCTTGTTTTAACAATTTTTAGAAACTATGTTTGGGTAACTTGATGAAATGTGAAACTTTGTAGAGCTTTGGAAGCATTCTTGTGCCTCATCCCATTTGGATGTAAAATTTTTACATAAATGTTGTATTTTGACAGTGCGGGCAGTTGCTCTGCCTTTTGAGAATCTGAGAAGTTACCTGAATTTCTTAATGAATGGTCTGTAGAGGGTCTTAGTCTTTGCTTACTAGAGGAAAAACTCTGTTATCCTGTCTTCACCCCATAAGGAAAGAAGTAAAATTTCAGAGGGCATGTTTACTGGAGTTTCCTTGAATGCTAAGAAGGCATCGAAGCAAAACTCAGAAAACGGTCCTCATCATAAAGTAGATGGTAGTGCTTCGGTGTCAGAGAGACTGTTCCTGCAATAGGAAATTCTCCTGGACTTATCAGGCAGTACTTAAACAATGCTTCTGCGTGGTGTTGGGGGTGCCAGCAACCGAAAACACTTATGTGTGTCTAACTCTCTTGCTGTCTGGTTAATTACAAGCAGAGCCATAAATAGGCTGTTGTATTAAATCTTTCACCAGTTACAGTGTTTTGGCTATACTTTTATATGCCAGTAACTGATTAGATAAAAATTGTGACCTAGCAGCTGTTGAAATGTGTTCCTCAGCATTTTGAGGTTTGCCATTTGTTGAAAAAAAACTACAGTGACAGTGCTGCATTTCTCTTGTAGGAAATGGCAGCAGTATCAGCTTTTCTTCAACCTGGAGCTCCCAGACCGTATCCTGCTCATTATATGGAAACAGCAATTCAGACCTATCGTGATATCTGCAAGTATGTTGTTTTCTTTCATTCTAATCCAATGAAAGTTGAAACACCTGGTGGCTTAATTTTCTTCCTCTGCACAGTGATGGTACCAGATGACTACAAGATCGCAGAATGATGGTGACTTTTTAAAGAGTAACTTACGTTAGTTTATCTAGGATGATTCAGAAGAGGATCTGTGCCATTCTTAAACTTGTGTTTTGGATTTATCTGGTAGGATTTTGGTACTGGGGTGACTGCAGGGATGACTTCTGTGAGAAGACATCTGGAGTTGCCTCTGTGTTGGATAGAGCCAGTTTTCACCCAGCTCCAAAACAGACCCACTGCTTTCCAAAGCTGTGCCTGTCAGCAGTGCTGGTAGAGCCTTTGTGATAACATGCTTAAAGGGTAAAAATTGATGTACAGCAGCTGTGAAAGAGAGAGAAAATGAAACAGCCCTGCAGACACCACATCAGTGATGAAAGAGGTGCTTCCCTGCAGCTTGTAGTGAAGACCGCGGTGAAGCAGGTTGTCCCCCTGCAGCCCATGGAGGACTGCAGTGGACAAGGATCCACACTGCAGCCCATGGGGAGGACCCAGTGCCAGAGCAGGTGGATGTGCCCTGAAAGAAGCTGCAACCTGTGGAGAGCCTACACCAGAGCAGGTTCTGGGCAGGACCAGAACCAGGACCACCCTGGGGAACCCACATTGGAACAGTCTGTTCCTGAATGACTGTACTCCAAGGAAAGGACCTGTGCTGGAGCAGTTCTTGAAGAGGGGTCCCATGCCAGAGCAGGGGAAGGGCTATAAGAAGGAATAAGCAGCAGAGATGAAGTGTTATGAACTGACTGCAACAACTTTTCCATGACCCCCTGCCCTGCTTGGTGGGAGGAGGAGGAGGTGGCAGAGGAGCTGGGAGGGAAGTTGAGCCTGGGAAGGAGAAGTCGTCAGGGGAAGGTGTTTTAGTTTTGTTTTTATTTATCACTATCCTCCTCTGTTACTAATTGCCAATAAATTAATTTACTCTTCCCCAAACCAAGTCTGCTTTGCCTGTGACTGTAATTCCTGAGTGATCTCCCTGTCCTATCTCAGCACGTGAGCTTTTTAATCTAATTTTCTACCCCATCTTTCTGAGGAGGGGGTGCGGTGGAGCAGCTTGTTGGGCATCCGGTACCTCTCAAGGTCAACCCAGCACAACTTATTTCTGGCTGTTGGACTTCTTATTTATCAGATCATTTTAGTTGGTATTCTTATAAACGTAATACTGTCCTTAAAAATAGGACAGCTTTGACTTTCTAGCTTTGACTTTCAGAAAGCTGCTGTCATAGTAGGATAGGACACGATGCGTCAATCTCTATGTGGCTGTTTTACAGGGGATGAACTTTCACATTTTAAGAAGGATAAACAACAGCACATCAGTCTGCGATACGGAGAAAATTTGTTAGATTTGAGGTGAAAAGTTTTCCGTGGTTTATTTGTGTGTTTATTAATACATTTATGTTTTTGCTTTAGGAACATGGTTTTGGCTGAACGCTGTGTGCTGCTTAGTGCTGAAATCTTAAAAAGTCAAAGCAAATACTCAGAGGCAGCTGCTCTTCTGATACGTTTAACCAGTGAGGTAAAACACTTGGTAGCTTTTTCTACTCTTACCCTTCCTCTGTTTGTTTTCTTATCCAGGCACTTCTGGATTTGATTCTAATCGTTGCCCTATGATATTTTCTAGCCAAAGGTAGCAAATAAGTGAAAGTGAAGAAAACCATTTACACTGCAAGTGAGGAAACTAGAACTGTTTTTCTTTCTAGTCAAGTGACTTGCTTGACTTCTTTAAAAGTGCTAAATATGCATTTGTTACCTTTGGCTTGATAACTAATTGACATCCTCTTAGCTCTTAAACTGAACTGAAGTTCTTAAACTCAGCTGAAGAACTCGTGGATTAGGAGTATTGGCTTGGCTTGCCAGAGCCATAATGGTTACTATCCTACATCGAATCCAAAAATCTCTGTAGTTTAAGTGGCATTAAGTGGCTAGGGCATTACTGTAGCTCCGCTGTTAGGAATCATTGGAATCTTACTGTGTAAGTGAAAGCTAGCCTGAACGCTCCTGTAATACTAACTAATCGGTGGAAATTAAGCATGGGATTAGCTTCTAACAGCCCAGAAAGTGTCTCACTTGAAACAGAGTGAAACAAATGTGTTACCACTAATAGCACAGCATCTTCTATGGATCTTGGAGGAAAGTCTAACCACTTAGTTCTGGCTTTGTGGCCAGCTGCACCAAATGATGCATCCAAGACTTTTCCAGGGACAGATTAAGCATGGAATAAATTTGCTTGGTTCTGTAAGCATCTCTGTAGCTTCATTCTTGCTTCTTCACTTAAGCCTTTGATCAAAATTCATGAGCGGTATAAGTTATTTAAGCAAGGAATTTAAATACTATTAGGTCTGCACAATAATTTTACAACTTGAAATTTTCTGTAGTATGCTTGTCACACCTTTTGGCAGTTGCAAATAAAATCTTCATAGGATACTGTGTAGGTTTGTATTTGTAGTCCAGACAGATCCTTGAACGTAACTGATAACACGGAGTTCAGTTGTGGTAAAATCATGTGGATTCTGTTCTGATTAGTTAAAGCAATATAGCTGTGTCTTGACATGAGAAGAGGGTAATAATAAGAAATAGAACATTATTAAGAAATCATCTTGGTTCTAATGATACAAATTCACTAAGTTCCATTGTAACCTATTTTTACTTCATCCTGTAAAAGCTTTTATTTTTTGTTTCTAGCCTTAATATCTGCAGGGGGAGGGAGGGGAAAAAATAGCAGAGTGCTTCAGAGGTAGTGGTAAGTGTTAGAAACTGTAGCCTGAGTAACTGAAAAAGCAGAAAATACTTGATACTTCTACTGAAATAAGTTGATATACAGATCTCTCTACTGGGGAAAAGTACCATGTGTTTGGTATTGAACACTATACATACAACAAAGTGAAAAATACTTTTAGTCTTACTTTCCTCTGTATGCACACATATATAATGTTTGTACATAGAAAAGTTTCAGCTTCACAGCTGACAGACACAGCTTACTGTCCCTGTTTGCGTTAAAACAAGGCCACTGTTATGTTTGTATTTAGCTTTGAGGCTAATTCTCCTTTTTACTTTTCAATAGGATTCAGATCTTCGCAGTGCACTTCTTTTGGAGCAGGCAGCCCATTGCTTTATAAATATGAAAAGTCCCATGGTTAGAAAGTTTGCATTTCATATGATATTGGCTGGCCATAGGTTTAGTAAAGCAGGCCAGGTAAGTGTCATCTTTATGCATGGAAAATACGCTTGATACTTGATAGCCTGAAAAATATGTTAAACGTGTCATTAGTATGGAAAAAGTTGTTTGACTTCTGATGCTTTTGTGTTAGAAGTATTCAGCTACATTATCTTCTGAAAATGACTTCTTCCCTGATCAGCTTAGTCTTTTACTTCTGTCTTGGAAGTAATGCTGAATCAGATCACTGACTTGAGCCTTAAATGAAGTGTGATTTCTGGGTATCAATTTTATACACAGTGAAACAAAGCTTTTTATTTGGTTAAAGGAGTATTTTTACTCTTGAGATAAAAGTGAGTTTGCAGGAGGCAGGGATTTGTTAAACCCTTAATTTATTAAATAATAGAAAAATTTAGGTACCTGTCTTTTCTGGTGCCTTAATCACATGCTTTTTTTGATGGAGGTGCAGGTGTGTGAGCAGTTACTGTAAGACAAACTAAAGCATCTGTTTAGGGTTGCTTAGTCTAAAGTAGCAGTTAAACCAATATGAATCAGTTTGTGTTTACTTCCTTTCACACTTCTGCACAGAGAGCTGTGACTGTGGTAAATAAACTCAAAGTTCGTTGGACATAAAGCACACAAGTTATTTCTACCTCATTTGTGGGATAGACTCTAAAAATAGTTTGTGCTTGTTTCTTGCTGAGATCAACAGCAGAGTTCAGTTGTGGAGCATCCTTGAATACAGTCAGTTTACCTATAAGCTGCAAACCTGTGCTAGAAATTAATGTGTACTGCAAGGCAAATACTGGAGCAAAACAATATTGGAAACAATACTGGAGAACTCAGGCATCACAATTCTGTTTGAAACAAAGCCCTATGTTCTTGTGGGGGTATTCTCCCAACCTACCCAATCTTGATTTATTGTCCTGATAAGGACAGTAAAAAGTATTGTATTCTTGGCTTCTGTATTTAAAATCACAGATATGAAGAATAGCAGGAATATTTCCCCCCTCCTTGGTTTTCTTCATGCAGTAGTTCCCCCTCTATTGATATGACATATAGTACTGGCAGTGAGCTATTGATCAGAGGTTTTATTTACTTATTCTTTTTATGTCTCACTCCTTTGCCTGGAAAACTGCACACATTTTGTAAAGCTTTGACTTGGTCTTCATTTAACAGCTTTTGTTGTTTGTGTCTATGTAATTCTTGTAGGGATTCTGTTCTCCAAGGAATGCTTTTTCAGTTTTACAGTAAATGTAGGTTATGTTTTCCTTCTATAACCTTAAAGACACTAAAATACTAAATGCTACCGGAGAGAAGTCAGACAGGCTGCTCAGCTGCATACTGTAATACCATGTTTTAAAATGTTAGAAATATCTGCTGATGTTAAGGATTTACTGCTTGTGCTCTGCTGTTAGCACCATACCAATTTGAACATATCTTAGATTTTTCCCATTGCTGCTGTAAAAAAGGAAATGCTGTTCCCTTTATTTAGAAGCTGAGACTCGCCTGTACAGTGAGGGCCTTTGCAGATGTTCAATACCTAGACTTGGGATTGAATGCCCAGGTCCTGACAGGAGGGGGACTGTGGAGCTGATTGGGAGCAGAGCATCTACCTCCCACCGGCTGATGCAGCTGGTAATTTTGTCTTGTAGGGCTGTGGTTCATTGGTTTGCTTGGCCTGGATTTTGGCCCAAGTGTGTCTACTGAACAACAATCAACTGGAAGTGTCATACAGGGAGTTCAGTTACAGAAGTGAACTGAAATGTGTCAAATCTAGTTTATGTCCTGAGGCTTGGCAGTGCAGCTCTGCAGGCTTCAGCAGTCTGTCCTGAAGCACAGAGCACTGCTTTAAAAGCAGTCTTCTAGTGTTACTTAATTTTTTTTAACTTACTACCTGTTACTCTAGTCTTTGAAGACATCAGTGTAATCTGCAGGTTAGGCTCTGTGCTGTAGGAACCCTCACTTCTGTGCTTGGATTAATGTAGACCAGGTGGTATGAGGTACAGTTTGCAAACATGACGCTTAGCATAGTGGGGTGCTGGTGGTAAAAACTTCAGTAACCTCTGTCTTACTGTTCAGTCTTCCTAATATCACGAGTGGTTCACAGGATTATTTGAGAAATTGTTGTGGTTTTTTTCTTGCAGAAAAAACATGCCTTACGTTGCTACTGTCAAGCCATGCAGGTTTACAAAGGGAAAGGCTGGTCTCTCGCAGAAGACCATATTAACTTCACTATTGGTCGCCAGTCCTTTACGCTTCGTCAGCTTGACAATGCTGTGTCTGCCTTCAGGCATATTTTGATCAATGATAGTAAACAGCCTCCAGCTCAGCAAGGAGCTTTTTTAAGAGAATATCTTTATGTTTATAAGGTAAATGACTTTTCATTTTCTTTGTTCCTTGAGTAATCAGTAATTTTATTAGCAGTAATTTTCTATAAAGTGAGAGAAAAATCTTTTAATGACACTTGCTTTGTTCCAGGGTTGTTTTTAATCTAGTTGATGAGTTCATTTTTTACTTTAGGCTTCAAAAAAACCAGATATGCTGCATCTCATGTGTGTATTAAGTGTACTTCCACTGATGGGTATTACTGTGACTCTGTGTGTTTTATTACAGTGGAATGAACTTCTTTTGATGGTCATGGCTGAACTGCAACTTGTGATCCTTCAGTTTGAGAAGTGGATCTCTTTTATTTTGATCAATTTGTAATGATTTTTGAGACTTTCGATAACGTTTAATAAAGACTAGGTAGCTCTGTCACTTTTTCTGGTACTGTGAAGTACTCCCTTTTTTGTTCTAGTGACATTTATTCTTTAATACGGTTTACGTAGACCAAGTCACTCACTGAGCTGCCTGTAAGTTTGTGAGGGATTCTGGATTATAGTATACCATGCTCATTACTGGAGGTGTTTAGTGCTGGTATCACCCCACAACTTCCAGCCATGTGGTTAGTTATTGTCTTTTTAAAGCTCGTAAAAAGAATTTCTGTGGTATTTAAGTTATAGTAGATCTTACTTGAGGATGGTGTTTGAGTCCATGTATATCATGTATATCTCTCTGTGGTGAGAGTCTTGTGTAATAGTGACTGTGGTTTATAAAATTTTCAGTTAGTGTCAAGCTTTACAACAAAGCTTGTAACAGCCTTGTAGCCACAATAGTCATTATTCTTCTTCCATAAAGATTTCACAAACCTTAAACTCTTATTGAAGAAAAAAATTACTACTTCAGACTGTCAAAGCAGAAGAAACTATCAAAACAGATAATTGAAATGATTCATTCCATCTTAAAAAAATGCTACCTGTTAAAACATGGAGTGCTTATAAGTTGACTTCCTTCTTCAGACCTTGGCAGTGTACAGCATGGACATGATGTATTTGCAAAATGGTTTGACACTCTTTTCTTCCTTTGCTCCAGAATGTTACCCAGCTATCACCTGACGGTCCCTTACCCCAGCTTCCTTTACCATATATTAACAGCTCGGCAACACGTGTTTTCTTTGGGCATGATCGAAGACCAGCAGAAGGTTAGAAAATCTTATGTAAATGGATTGAAGTCCCTTACTTATGGAACCAAAATGAGTTGCAGGAGTTAGTGGCATTTTAAAAAAAAAAATCTATCATTGGTAATACTAATATGACAAGGTAATTTCTTAAGATTTCAAAAGAAAAGCTTAAACTTAATACCGATTTGCTAGATGTTTTCAGACTTCCTCTGTAAATATGAAATCTGCATATGCCTATGTGCTGACTGCCATTATTTTTCATAGCTGGGAAGCTTCAATGCAAATCTAATGAACTTCATGAAAGGGATTTGCTTTAGCAAATTCTAGGTGCTAGTGCCAATGCTAGAAATTAGCTTTACAGTTAACTTTCTCTTGGATTAAACATTTAAAACGCTGTGTTTCCTGAATGCAAGTAAGCAGAGTGGAAATAGTTAGATAAGCCAGGGCTGTGCTAAAGTAAAGTACAAATAAAGTAAAAATAATCTGCAAGCTGAGTATATCACAAAGCATGCTAAAATCTTGGGCTCTCACAATTTGCAAATAGATTTATACTCAAATTTTCCTCAGTGCATATTTGAAAATGTCTTGCAATTCATTGAATTAAAACAATTGTAACAGAAATAACAGTGACTGAGAAGTTAAAATACTTTAACAATACTTCCCAAATGGCTGGTGCAGCCCTGCGTTGCAGCTGTTGCATGCCCCTGTTCTCATCTTCTAAGATTCCCTTACTCATGCTAGGTGAAAAGCAGGCAGCTACGCACGTAAGTCTGGATCAGGAGTATGACTCGGAATCATCACAACAGTGGAAGGAGCTTGAGGAGCAGGTTGTTTCTGTGGTAAATAAAGGAGTAATACCTTCAAACTTTCAACCGACGCAGTTCTGTTTAAATCGCTACTCGGACAACTCCAAATTTCCACTTGCTGTGATAGAAGGTAAAGTTAAGATTTAAACAGTTCAAATTGAAGTGAGCTGAATAACTTTGTGCAGTATTTCCTGTGTTATTGTAGATTTAAACCAAAGTTCCATCAATGTGCTTGTGCGAGCTGTTGGCGTAAAAATGCTTTGAGTTAGGTGAGCTTTCAGACTACAGTGGGAATAGCCTGTTGTCATCTTCTTGCACTTTTTCAACAGAACCAATAACTGTAGAAGTGTCATTCCGAAACCCTCTGAAAGTTCCACTTCTTTTGACTGACCTTTCACTGCTGTGGAAGTTTCAACCTAAAGACTTCAATGTGAAGCATGATGGAGAAGCAAAAGAGCTGGTAAGGAAAGCTTTATCCTTGTTCAACCAGAATCAAATAGCTACGGTTATAGAGTATTAAACTTAAGTCTTCAAAATTCTGGAGTATGAAAACAGCTGGTTTAAGAGTAAATTAAAAAAGTAGCTACTAAATTTCGTTACGCATTGTTTAGATTTTCCTAGATTCATAGGACATGGAGCAGCCAAGTTAACAAATGAACTACAGTGAGTACTGTAATGCAAAGCAAAATACTTGCAGCTCTTCATTGTGTGTGTAGTACGTCTGTTTTGAGTCACATTAGCCTTGACCAGCAGACGTGACTTGCAGTGTCGACAGGGGTATTATCAAATAGCTTTTTCTTAACTTAAGCTACTGGAGCTACTGTACATAGTGAAATGTGTTTTGTGGAAAATTGTGCTGGTATGACCTCAGGACATCTTGGTATCTGGGTTAGAAGAAAAATGAAAGTTTGTTGTATTAATATTTTGAGTACTTTAGATGAACTACTTCCTACTGCTTAATTTCACACTTCAACTAAACTGCCAAAACTTGCTTCCGAAGGACTGTTCTCACTTTCATACTTTTAAGGTTTTAATATGTTCTAATACTGAATATTACAGTAAATTCTTCAATAATTTGGTTTCCTGGCCAAAAGCATTTGGAACGTAGTGATCTCTAAAGGTGTTGTGTTTGCCAGAGTAATAAACATGGTTTCGTATAACTAAGTCTTGAGGATTACCATACGCTTTCCCTTCTGTTATGATCTGAATTGCTGCTTTAATGATATGATAAATACTTCTGTGAGCATCAGTGAAATTGATTGGGAATGGTTCCAATTCATAGTGATAAATCTTAAATTTCTCTCAAATAAATGTTACTGAGCTCTCTAGCTGCTGCTTTAATTCAGAAAGCCTGCGGCAAAGCTGGGCATAGAGCCCCTGCTGGTCCTGTCTGCAGTTTGGAATTGGTACACTTTTTTGAACACTTTAGGGAAAGGTGTGCGAAGTAAAATTTATGGCACTTTTTCTGCCTTGGAGTAATGGTACCTGAAGAGCTGTTTCTTGTTTTCAGGGAACGTGTGATGATGATACGATAGGAACAGAAGCAATAGCAGAATTTTTAATTAATAGTGAGGAGACAAAAGTGGTAAGTACTAGACTTTGTTGTAAAATAATCTTTTCAGAGTTAAATGTCAGGGTGGAGTTCAGAGTTACGATCTGAACTTAATGCTAAAGTTACAGAAAATACTACTGATATATGAAATGTACTGGATCTTTTGAATCTCATCAGTGTATAAATATCTGAAGGGAGGATGTGCTGAGACAAGAGGCAGTGGACAGAAACTGAAATAGATTTCGTCTGAACAACAGGAAACAGTTTTTTGGCTTTTTTGTTTTCTTTTGATTTCCTGGGATAATGACTGGGTACAGACTGCCCAGAGAGACTGTGGAGTCTCCATCCCTGGAGATGCTAAAAGCCATTCGGACATGGCCCTGGTCAGCTGGCCCTGCTTGAGCAGGCAAGTTGGACAGGATGACCTCCAGAGCTTCTTTCCAACTTCAGCTATTCTGTGATTCTGCCTCTGAAGTTCAGTCTTGTCACAATTTAGGATTCTTTCCTAATGTAATGAGCATCTTGGCTTTGAACTGGCTTGGTAAATTCTGTGTAAATGGAATTTTAAATCCAGTGAGTGACCTGTGGTTACTATATGCAGTTACGTCTGATATGACTGTAAAGTAAATGTGTAAATTGGACATTTTTCTAGTAGCAACAACAACAAAAATTTAACGTATCTCCACAGGCAAGACTAAAGCTCTTTCCCCATCAAACAGGGGAGCTACATATTCTGGGAGTCGTTTATAATCTTGGCACTGTTCAGGGTTCTGTGACATTAGATGGGATAGATCCTTCTATTGGATTACAGACAGGTAAGTGTGTCATTTCCTTATGCTGTGTGTCTCTGGAAGGGGAAGACATGGCTTCTGCAGAGTAGAACTAAATTACAGTGTTTAATGTTTACTATCATGATGCAAGGCCTTCCTTCAGGTAAGGATGTAGAAACAAGGGAAATATCTGGAAGAGGAAGACAATGAACTGGCACCATAGGAATCTCACAAGAAAGGAAGCAGCCTCTGCCAAACCCATACTTACTGTTCCTTTTAAATCTGTGGAAATTCTGAAATCATTAAAAAAAAATCAAAACTTAAGTATTCCATCAATGCCATGTTGAATCTGTATTGATTCTTTTGCCATTCATTTTTCTTCTGGGTCTTCTTGATTAGCTTTTGTCTAAATGTTGCCCTGAAGTTCTTTGCATAGATTCCTGAATTTAAATTTGGCTAATACAATTATATTTTTTTAGCATCTTGACTCTATTTTGGTTCTTTTTCCTCTGTATTAACATCTAAGTGGCTTGTTAATTGCACGTAACTTGATCTGTTTTGTTGAGTCGTTCATCTGAAACTGTCTCTCAGGGAAAATTTAGTTATTTGAGGAAATGGGGGTTATAGTACATGTTTGAAAGTGCCTAAAAGAAATAATGAAGTTTGTTTAGCTATCTATGAACTGGAAACCTTTGAAATAAAAAGCAGTTGGAGAGTCGTGGTTTGTGTTTGAAGGAAATAAATATTTTGGGTGACTTTTCCAGCTTGGCAGAAATTGGGAAAGGAAATTAAATAAATCATCTTCATGTTCCACATCCCCCTCACCCTCCCATTATAGACAAACTCTAAAGGGCAGAGTAAGTCCACAACAATGGATGACTGGCTGGCTGAAGTCACAGTAGTAATGTGTTACGTGTGACAATAAGCTTTGAGTAGTCCTTTGTCAGTGGTGCTGCTTAGTCAATGAACACCACAAGTGCCCAATAACAGAAAAATCAAAATTACTTTTGATGTTGGGTAGGGAGCTTTGGGTCACTTCTCAGGAACCAAACTTAATTACTTCTAAGATAATTAGTAAAACTTAAATTGTTTCAGGCAAATTTGTCTCTAATGGGTTATCTGTACGAGGACGACAAGATTTAGAAATCCAAGGACCTCGGCTTAATAACACAAAAGGGGAAAAAACATCTATTAAATATGGACCTGATCGACGCTTGGATCCCATTATTACAGAAGAAATGCCTTTGCTGGAGGTATGTAGCTATTTTCTCTTGGCAGTTTTGAGTAACTAGCTGAATCAGAGCTTATACATGTAATTCTAACAATGAAGTCTTAGACTTTGTGAATGCCTAAAACTTTCCAGTTAACTACTGATCTCAGTGCCAAGCTCCTGTGGGTTTTTTTTCCTGAATGACATTCGAAGCCTCCAAATTGATACTCATCTGAAATTGTTATATTCCCCTTAGAATTTCAGTTGGCAACAGCTTTTGTAGCCAGATATCAAGGTGAGGGGGAAGAGGCAAAGAAGCTTTTTTCTGTTTACTTGCTATTCATCTAGAATAGTTCTTTAAGTTGGCTAATTAAAATCCAGTGGTTTTCCTTATTAGTGTTATTAAAGTGGTCTAACTGCTGTATAGACTAGACACTTTCAGTTGGAAGGGACCTGGAACAATCCTCTAGTCCAGCTGCCCAACCGCTCCAGGGCTGACCAAAAGTTAAAGCATCTTACCAAGGGCATTGTCCAGATGCCTCTCGCACACTGGCAGACTTGGGGCACCTACCACCTCTCTAGGAAGCCTGTTCCGGTGTTTGACCACCCTCTCGGTAAAGAAATGTTTCCTCATGTCCAGTTTGAACTCCCCTGGCGCGGCTTTGAACCATTCCCATGTGTCCTGGCACTGGATACCAGGGAGAAGAGCTCAGCACCTCCCTCTCCACTTCCCCTCCTCAGGAAGCTGTATAGTTTAAACATGGTGGTGGTTGTTTTCATGCACATTCATAACTTGGCTCAATGTTCGGGTTTTTCTTTTCTCCTGTTCTCTCCCATACAGGTGTTCTTTATAAATTTTCCTACAGGGCTTCTCTGCGGAGAGATCAGAAAAGCGTATGTAGAGTTTGTGAACGTAAGCAAGTGTCCTCTTACCGCACTGAAGGTTGTGTCCAAGCATCCAGAATTTTTTACTTTTGGTGGAAATACTGCAGTTCTAACGCCACTGAGTCCTTCAGCTTCTGAGAACTGTAGTGCGTACAAGACTGTTGTGACAGATCCTACCTCTGTGCGTACAGCACTGCTATCTTCAGCTTCTTCTGTAGACTTTGGGGTTGGCACAGGAGGTCAGCCTGAAGTAATACACGTCCCGCTTCCTGATGCTGTTCTTCTTCCTGGGGCTTCGGTGCAGCTGCCAATGTGGTTACGGGGACCAGATGAAGAAGGTGTTCATGAAATTAACTTTTTGTTTTACTATGAAAGTATTAAAAGACACTCAAAAATGTGGTAAGTTTTCATCTACTTTTTTCTGTCATACTTACTGGATATATCAAACATTGCAAACATAAATCTTACTGAATTGTTCTCGGTTGCTGGATTGATGTGAAAGTGCCCAGTTATCTGCTATTCTAAGCAATATTTTTTCTGCTCTATGATCAAACTTCTGTATGAAATGGCATAGCCTACACTGCTCTATCGAAGTGGCAATTATTAAAATAATTTAATAAAAGGAGGGTTAATGGAATGCTCTTAACACAAACTTTGTTCGTATTTAGTTGCTCTTGAAGCACATCTTTGAGGCATAGGGGAAAAAATCAGGGCCTAATTTGTTTCTGCATTTTATAAAACAAAGCCTTGTCTTTGAACAAAAGTTTTTGTTCTTAGTTAAAATGTTGTTAGTAATTGTATTATGATGAAAGTTCTTCTCTCTGGAGGGGTTAGATACCGAGCTCATGTGCTTTGATGCTGTCCAAGAATTGAAGTTTACTCATCTTCAGAAACGCAGGAAGATAACTTACACAAAGGGCTTGCTGACCTCAGGGTTGACTGTGCCTGGTAAAAGAGAGAGTGATGGTTCTAGAAGTAAACTTCCAAGATTTTTGGTTCAGGGGAGTTTGTTGAATGCAGTGGTATTCTCTCTAAGTGCTTCTTTGGTAAATGTTTATGCAAGAGATGTGACTAACTACTGGGCCTTTTATGGTTTATTCACTCAATGCCACCATATGCTTTGGAAATCAGATTTTGAGTCGCTTAATGATATCCCTGTGTCAGTACATGCCTGTTTGCTTTCACCAGTTCAGTTGTTTTAAATCTGAAATATTCTTGATGTGTTTTTCATCACAGCAGCATACGGACCTTTTTTCTCCAGTATTTCAAACTGACTAGGAGACTGGCTAAGAGCACCTGCCCATGCAGCGTGATTGTTAAAAATAATAGTTTTCGTGGGAGGGTAGAAAGAAAACTGTTTCTTTGGTGAAGGAAAGGAGTAAATTATCTAATGGCCTTAATATTGATGACAGACATAAAAGCTGAGCTTCTTGGTGACAGCAGTTCTGGTTGTTCAGAATGACCTTCTTCTTCCTCCCCTCCTTCCTAGTCATAGAGTATTAAGGCACACTGCAGTTATATGCACTAGCCGGTCTCTGCACATTCGAGCCACTGTCTGCAGAAGTAATGCACTTGAAGATGAAGAAGGCAGAGGGGACAATATGTTGCTGTTCGTGGATGTAGAAAATATCAATACTGTAAGTTCTTATTTTTCATAATAATACCGATCTAAAGCTCAGTAGCATCAAGACTAAGTAACAGGTTTTTACAATTACTTTGTAAACATTAAGTAGACCTTGTGTATTTAATCATTCCAGATACCATTGGAAGGTGAGTACTAAGTTGTATCTCATATGCAAGTCTAGTAGAACTGTTTCTATGCTAAGCAAATTCCAGTACTGTGATTCGGAATCTTTTTTCTTTTGGGAAGATTTATTCCAAATTCATGAACACTCTTGATGATCACAGCTTTCAAGATAGTTCTGAATAAGACAACCTATGCCTCCTGCAACCTTTCCGTGAAAACACTGGTAGAATTAGTGGTAATATGAAGTCAAAACTGAAGCTTCTGTGTTTACATTTGTTACAAAACTCAAAGACGTTATTGCAAATATAATCCAAATACAGATATGTCTGTTGTGATCTGCTGACTTAAAGCAGGTGAAAATATTGCAGTTTTTCATACCATGCTAATTTAAATTTACTCATTGTTTTGGCAAAGCTGCTCCCCTTTTTTCAGCCACAAAGCAAGGTAATTGAATCCTCTGTTTATAGAATCCCTAGACGCTTAGCTGGTAGTGGAATCACTGAGCTGAGTTTTCACTTTGTTTTAAAGGTGTGTACGCTCTATTTTTTTTTTCTTACGCTACTAAAGCAAATGTTGTCCGCTCCTTTGAGGAGGAACGTTTTGTAAAGTACTTACAAAGCTGACAGATAACACTATGTGAGACTTAATTTTCCACTACCACCTCATTCTTTCCAAGAAAGGAAACCGAGCTCAAAAGCTACTTCTCATTGTGTAAATTTGTTTAAAAAAGTTCTTCAGTTCCTGGGATTTGTGAACTAGTGATGTTCCTGAAATAATGGTGATGAAATAAGTGGCCTTGTGGACAGAGTTCTGCACTGGAGTTAAAAGCCTAGGTTTTGGTATAGCTATCTTCATCTCATATACTAGCTTGTGGGTATTTTTCTGGGGGATCTTTGTTCCCTCTTTGTAAAGCTTTGTCTACTGGAATTGAAAGCTGCTGTGAGCTGGGACTTTTGTTTTATGTTACAGTGTGTCTTAAATCTCTTCTTGTCTCTCTAATACTGTATTATGAATGGTGTGAATAATGAGTTAAATTAAGGTTCTAATGATGCCACCTTGCAATGAACACTTACTGTGCTATGTAGAACATCACAGTTGTGTGTGTTCTTATTTGACATAATTTTTGTTTCTTCTCTAGAGTGAGACTGGCGTTAAAGAATTTCATATAGTGCAAGTGTCAAGTAATAGCAAGCACTGGAAGCTTCAAAAGTCTGTTAAGATCTCTGAAGACAAAGGTGCGTATCTTTGTCACCAAGAGGATGGCAAGTCTGGCTTCTGCCTGACAAGAACAGTTAAGAGTCTTACAAGGAGTTGAATTTGGCTTTCACAAAAATTAATTTCTAAAACCTTTGTCCCTCTCAGACATGTTACAGCCCTCCTTTTGTTAGCATTTCAGGAGAAGTATATTGGCAGATACTTCAGAGTTCACTGATTTTAAAAATGGGCTCAACTTACAGGTGAATTATTTCTGTGATGCAGAGCAGTCCATGTCTGGGTTGGCTGATAACTTGCCTCACAAGAAATAAGTTTTAGTGCTCATTATAATTTATTTATTTTTATCAGTGTAAAGTTTAACTGATGAACGGAATATGTGACAAGTGCTCTATTTGATTATCAGAAATACACCAGAACTGCTAGTGCTGTATCCTGCCTTAGCCGATACAAGCTGCTAATTTTTGAAAAGGTTAACTATCCCAGATAAACAAAAGTGCTGTTAGTGTCTCTAAAAACATTATCTTTACTTGTATGCTCATTTTTTATCTATCTAAAAATTAGTCTAGACGTGTCTTAATATTAATGTATTAATACTGAGGTGAACCAGTCA
>NW_010433628.1:141388-147495 GCF_000710305.1 Buceros rhinoceros silvestris | reverse complement strand
ATTTTTGAGGCACAAAATTGAAGATTAAACAAAGGAAGGGAGGTTAAGGCTTTTGGAAAAAAAAAAAAAATCGGGCCCCCAGGGAAACTTTGCCAAGCTTCTTGCCAAGCCCGAAAACGAGCAACTTTATGAGGGAAGTTTTGGCCGCGCTCGGCTCGCCGCACATTGTTCCCATCGCCCTGAAAGCCAGGCTGCTCCCGCACCGCCACCTGCGCCTGCTCTGCTCCCCGACAAAGGCGGTCCCGGATCAAACGTGGAGTCCACCGGCGCTGCAGTTGAATCCAGCAGGGTTTGCTGTTGAGTTGCATTGAGTTATTCTTTGTCCCTACGGGCGTGCTGCCTTTGGGGAGCTGGGCATATTGAATTGCTTTAAAGCAGGAGCCATACCGACAGGTCCGAGGTACGATTTTTGGGGAGGCCCGTCTTGGGTTTCCTCCATTAAGAAGCTTGTCGCGGATCTGCGAGCTATCGGCCGTGGCCATGCGGCATCGGTGACGTGTTCGATAAAGGCCCGGGGAAAGGCGCTGTTGCAAACGCACAAAGACAGACATAAAGGGAGCGGGGAAGTGTCCCGGTGGGCTTTGCAGTCTGGCAGGTGAGATGCAGCTGCAGCCGCCCCATCTGTGCTACCTTGGCCTGCTACGGCTGTCAGCGTAGGTAACTCGGGCTATGATGGGAGAAGCAGAGCAGAAATTGAGACAGAGAATAAAAATTAAGGTTAAAAGGGAGAATAATGTTCTACGGGCATTCTGGGGATACTAACAGGTCACAAATTTTCACTTTAAGCATTCACTGGGTCCCATTTTGTGTATCGCACTAATACATGTCTGGACAAATATACCCACTACAGTTTGTATCGTTTGTTTACTCAGCCTTGTATCAATCTGGGGTGATTTCCATGTAATATTTAGTCTAAGCGATGGGCTTCAGGCACCGTATTAGTAGTACCTTGCCTGTCACATGTTTCACTATCGTAAATCTATTGTTTTTTGAATTTTTATTCATTCTTTCTACATTGTTACTCCATTATTGTCCTCTTATTTATTTGGACCTGGTTTTCCTTTCAGATAAAAAAGATTAGTCATAAAGAGCAGCTTTGTCATCCAAGAATTTCCAAGCACTTAAATTTTGAAAGGTTGTTCACAAGAAGTTGGTTAAATGGGAGCATTGTACCACTGTATAGTATTTATAATATTAAGTATCTGCCATTTAGGTTGATCGTTCCTCGCCAAAGCTCGTCTGCAAAAAAGGACTGAGAAAAATGAGGACTGTGTGTACTTCTGAGCAATACGAGCCTCTAAGGGCTACACTTTTTTTCTCCCACCATTTCTCACCGTCTTCCTCTTCCAACAAACCTTCCTCCCATCCCAACCACATACTGTATTGCAAATATGCAAAAACACTAAAGGCTTAGTTCCCCTCCGCCTGTGGACACAGCATTCCCATTAGTGGTGAGGCTGCCCATGCCTTGCAGGGGGAAAACAGCCTCTGAAACGCCTGGGAGAAGTAGCAAAGCTCCCATTCATGTGGCTCAGGTTGAAAAATTGAACCCACTCTACTTATTTGCACCTCCATGCCAAAAAAACAAAGTGCTGGTGCACTGGTCACAAGCACGGATGCAAATACAGATTTCCGTGGTCTAATAACAAACGGGGACGTTCAGACGCCGGTGCCAATTCTGCGTGATTGACTGTTACGTCCAGAGGGACAACCCCGTCCCGTTGAAATCAATCGGATTTTTGCCGTTGGCTATCCTGGGACAAAGTTTTCATTTCCAATAATCCACCACCTAAATTTAGGCATGCCGTGTAGTAACTGATTTGCTGCCAGTTTACAGGAGAAACTTCCCCTACTGAAGAATGTGCTCTGCTTTTATTCTTTTCTTTTTTTCCCCCGGCTTTACATTTCGTAATAGTTCGTTCACAAAAGGTATCCATTTTCTCTTAGGTTTTGTGTCTTGTTTTGTTCCATTCGGTTTGAAGGGGGGTTTTTTGTTGTTTTTGTCTTTTACTACATACCGTAACATGGGAAATGGTCCCTGCAGGCATGACTGTTTCAGGCGAGGATGTGGTAAGTTGAGGATATATGTTGTTGTGTTGAATTTCATCACGCCTCCGCACATCCTTAAAGCACTGCGACATGCACCGACTTGGAACAGCTAATCCACACCTGGTGACAGGCTACATCACCGGGGCTCAAAATTTCAGCCTCTTCCCTGGTGTACGGGAAGAGGTCATGTTCCCCTTGCCTGCGACAGGATGCTAACAGATATAATAGTCAGGGCAGGGAACCAGAAGGATCTGTTAAAGGGAGTTGTGGTGATAAACAGGTGTGAGATTCAGGTTGCTACTTCAGGGAATCTCGGGAAAGGCGGCTGGTTAGCTGAACCCCGAGCAGATGGTAGGTTTGTCTTTGCATAAGGCACAGCCTGAAACCAATTTTGACTTGGTCAAATTGCTGAGGCAAACCAGGGTTGGCTTCACAGCCTGGTTTAGGACTGCGTAAGGGGGAATGGCACAAGCTCCATAACTGCTTAGAGTTTTGTGTTTAAATTTTATGTCATTATAAAGCCTTTGAATGAAAGCAAATGGCTGCAGTCTGTCATGGTTCAGACTCTTTCGGGCGCCGAGGTTCTCCACTTACCGCAGACCCGGGGCTCGGCTTACTGCGTGGTCTCCAGGTCAGCAGTACGTGACTGCTCACGCAGGGCTGTGCGCAGATTTGAGAGCTGCTGCCTGAAGTTTGGGATTAGTATGCAAATATAAATCTATGGAGGATTTGTCTGTGAAAAACTTTTAAAGTCTGGAACTTAAACAATACCTCAAAAGAGGAATGAAAAACATTTCGCAAATGAAGGTCAAATTAAGGCAAAACATGATATTAATAAGAATTGAAGGCAAAAATACGTAGTGTGTTAGTAAATCATTTTGCACATATACACAATTTATGATTTACAGTTGCATTTCTGGAGACAGCATTTCTGTTCAGAGCTCTCAGTTACTTCAGGATGGGAAAATGTCGATTTCCACTAAAATTCTGTCAGCGTCGATATCAGTTTTATCGCAGTTATTTATAACCTATAGACCAACCTGAATATAATTAACCATACATAATTTGTAGAGCTTGCCAAATAGCGAACAGTTATTTGCTACCCAAAGTATTTGTGTAATTAAAAAAATGTCAGCTAGTGTATTAGAAACATTTCATACAGCTGGCTAAATAGTTCAGAACGTACCGGTGAAGAATGTATTAATTCACTGATGTATTACATATTGAATAAACTATTTTAATAAGTTAAATTGCATTTGGCCCATTAAGAGTTGACTCCAACTCTGCAAAGTATTGAGTGGAAGGGAGCTGAGGGCACTGTAGAGGAGGCTTTATCGGGTTGTGAAATAGTGGGGCTCGTGAGCAGGCGCTTAGGTCGATGCTTAGGAGCGCTGCTGAATGAAGGATACAGTTCTCCAAGACACTGTTCTCCCGAGGTCTTCCAAATGTGGTAACTAGAACCATTCTTAGGCATAAAATGGTACTTGTGCATTCACAGAATCAATATGGTGCTGTTAATGTGAAGTTCGCTTTTCCAGTCTGTAATTACTAAGGCCAATATTATATAGTCATTATTAAATAAAAACAAAAAGTTCCCACCCTGTATCTGATCCAATTCCAGGTCTTGTTTTCTGTGAGTTCGTTTTTTAACTTTGCGATGTCAGTGAGGAGTTCGTGCAGCCGCCCTAGCTGAGCCGAGCATCTCTGTTACAGAAGTGTTTCCCCACCTAGTGAGCCTCGCTGCAGCAGCACAGAGCACTTTTGCATGGGATAACGCTCTCCTTTTCCCAGGTTTCATATGCCTAATTCAATACGAAGAGAAGTCTAGTGAAAGGGGAAATCCAGCCCCTGCCTTGTGGCTGGGGTGCTGGCCGGGACTCCGGCCTTTTTCCGTGGAGGTTCATATGCCTAATTCAATCCCAAGAGAAGTCTAGTGAAAGGGGAAATCCAGCCCCTGCCTTGTGGCTGCTGTGCTGGCTGTCCCTCCGTCCTTTACCTGTGAAGAGCTTAAAGCAAGGTGCCTTGGGATGAGTTTAGGTCAATGTTTTAGGTCAGTATCACTTCCAGGAGATGCGTGAGATGACTTTCTGTTGGGCTTTTATACTGTGTTCAGAGCAGGGCAGCACTAAATTTAGAGAAACAATGAAATGGGTTTCTGTATTCTCAGTATTTTTAATACAATCCAGTAATCGGCACGTTACAAAGTCATAACACGGCGTAATTTTTACAGCAGGGAATGTCCATGTGAAGAGGGCTCCTGGATCGTGGCAGAGATAAGCAGGCAGCGCTGTCTGTTGGGTTACTTATCCATGGCACCAGGATTGTCTGTTGCTCAGATGTGTGAGCTCCGGCCTCGGTTTCCGTTCACGGTTGCCGTGTATCATCGCAAGAGTGATGATAACGCCTCTTCAAGGTGGCATTATAGTGACAGTTTAACATGGCAAACTTCTGCTTGGCAAACAGACAGCGACTGTTAGCCAATATTGGCTGAGACTCGCTGATGAGACCACGTAGTGTATCCTTAAAGAGGATAGTTCTTTGGACTTGATCCCGCTCTGTTTTCTGTCATGTGCCTCTCAGTCCAAGGAGGAAAAAGAGCAAAGAAATATACCCACTCGCCTTTTTACACTGCTGTGTTGAGGAATGGTTTCCTGACATAAGCTTTTTACTTTCTTTCCTTCTAGGAGAAGGTCGAGAGTTTGCCGAGTATGTTTCTTACATGCTAAAAAAAGGGGTTTAGCCTGACACTTATCACCTTGATCGCACGGAGTTACTCACTGTCCGTGAGAGACTCGGAGGGCACGTCCCAGCGAACCCTGCAAGGCAGGATGGAAATCTCCCCTCTGGAGGGTTTTGTCGGTTAACTGAGTTAGGGTAATCTCTGGCCTGTGCTCAGTAACTCAGCCCTGAAACTCTGCAGCTGGAGACTTCAAACATTCAGATTCTTCTGTCCACACACGCTGTTATATCTATCTTCCTTTGCTACTAGAGTACAAAATCAAACAATCCACCTGTGCTGCTTCTTAATCTCTACTGTTAACTTCTAGTTAATAAGGCATTTAGTAGTAGTTATGGTAGTTGCTTTGATACCAATGTATCTTCCTTACGGTGCTCTCCAAATGGCTTTCCATCAGTAAAATAACCTCGACCGCTAACAAGCACACGTATTGAAATACGCTGCTTTTATCTATAAGTGGAAGTTACCATCTTCACAGGAATTCCATTTTAGTGTCTGTCGTAACATTTTGATGAGCCCTTCTGATCCCGTCTGTGTACTAAGGATCGCAGTCCTCAAGTAAAGCTGCATTGTTATAAGGTTATTCTTACTTTACAACTCGATTTTGTGAGCTTGGTGATACAGCTGGGAGGGTAGATGGCAGCTGTTACTCCTGTCCTCAAAAAACCAGGGGTGCGCAGATTTGCAGAGGTGGTTTACTGGTTGTATTGAGACCTCTTTGACATTTCTACATGGTTCTCCTTTCACCATCTAAGCTTTCAGAGTCCCTGTTGGCAGTTGGATCTGAGTGCCTGGGTTTTCATGTGCTTCAGTCACAGGTCTCTGGGCCTCTGTGTAGGTTACGACATGGGTGCAAGTGGAGCAATGTCTTGCTCAACTCAGAAAAACATTGCTTCGGAGAAGCTTTCTCCTGGTTTGTTTTGGAAGGAGCCCTCACGGACCTTGGCCTGAGGTGAAGCTGTTGGGGTGAGGGTCATGACAAGCGGTGCGACAGGCGACGAGACTGCTTGAAAGCCTGTGTCACGAGCCAGAAAAAGGGCCGGCCCGAAGCTGAGCAGATTTATTTTATCCCCACTGCAGCTCAAGGCAGATTGTCTTCTCAACTGCTTCGACGGGAATTTACCATCCCTTCTTAGGTGCTAGCCCCTGACACCTCAGGAAGACGCATCTTACCACAAGCCCTGTGCCAGCAGGGACAAGCAGGGAGTGTTCTCTTTCCCAGAAATACATTGGAAATTGTTGGGCCAAAATAGAATGTGTAAGTAAAGCTTAGAGGTAATCTCTTCTTAAGCATTGACCCCAGGCCTTAGATTTATAAGCT